>NC_090321.1:229834615-230139124 GCF_040869045.1 Eurosta solidaginis | reverse complement strand
TGGAAGCTATGCTCCATAAATCCGGTATTCAAGTCTGGTGACCGCAATGATATTCGCAACTACAGACCTATTATTAAGCAGAGTACTATGGCAAAGCTCTTCGATAGTATCCTTCAAAGCAAACTGTTTGACTACATAGTCAAGGCTATTGTTGAGTGTCAGCATGGGTTTTTTCCTGGCAGGTCTACTTCTATTTGGCTTTAGTCACTAGCCAAATTGTAGATGCCTTTGAGAACCATGCGCAACTAGACGTCATCAATATTGACATCTCGAGAGCATTTGACAAGGTCGACTATTCTATACTATTGCACAAACTTGGGATGTACGGAGTGATCGGAAGTTTGCTGAAGTTCTTCTCAAGTTCCTTATCGAATAGAAAGCTTTTTGTGTCAATCGGAGCCAACCAGTCTACTGCGCTTTTTAACGCTTGGTCTGGAATCCCACAGGGAACCCACTGTGGCCCTCTGTTGTTCCTAATTTCTATTGATCTGCCACAAAAATTCAAATTTGCTAAATGTTTAAGGTTTGCAGACGACGTCAAACTCTTTCTAACCGTACGGGATACTTCTGACTGCATTAACTTGCAATATGATCTCGATTCTTTTAATAAATGGTGTACAAGTAATAACCTACTTTTAAATACTAAAAAATGCTGCGTGGTTTCCTATTCAAAAAGGGTCACTACCACCTTTTTCAACTACAAATTAAATGCTGGATTTTTAAACCGTTGTCGAGAGATAAAATATCTGGGTGCAATTTTTGACAACAAACTCTCTTTTTCTGGTCACATCGACTTTATTATTTCCAAATCTTTTGTAATGGTTGGGTTTATTAGACGTAATTCCAGTGACTTCAAGGATCCGATGACTCTGAAGGCACTTTTTACGGCATTGGTAAGAAGTCGTCTGGAATATTGCTCGATTATATGGAGTCCATTCTATGAAAGGAGCTCACATAAATTTGAGACGAGAGTTCAAAAAATTTTCAACAAAATTGTTTTGCGTATGCTTCACTGGCCCGATGGCCTCCCATCGAATATATCAGCAGGCGTATATTGCTTGGTCTCCAGGCTTTGTATGACCGTAGAACTTGTATCTCACTCATGTTTGTCTATAACGTTATCAACGTTAAGATAAACTGCTCTGATTTATCTAACTTATTCGTTCCATACATTCCACCACGTGATCTAAGGCACACCAGACTGTAACTCATCGAACGAATTACGCGTTGAATGAACCCATATCTAAGGCTTTACACCTAGCAAATCGATATAGTGGTCTTCTTAACTTTAATAATAGCATTTATAAATTTAAGCTTGAACTTTTCTCTATTTTTAACTAGTCTTTAAGGAAGTCTGTGCTTTTTAGACCAAAATAAATAAAATAAATAAATAAATAAATATATATGACTGATCTCTATGATTTTTTCAGACAAAGATATATGTTATATACGTAAGCGTTTTGTGAAATTCGAAGCTTATAGCTGCTAAAATCGGGCAGCCGTTTTTTATCTGAACAATCGCTTGTATGTGATATATGATGAATGCCCGATACCTAACCATTTTGTGAAATTTGAAGCTCATTAAAATGGGCCAGAAATTACAAAAAGCGTCTTATCTGAACAATCGGTTGTGGGGAACATATGCTATATATACGACCGATCTCATGGAGTTTTTCAGACAACAACATGTGCTATATAAGAAGGCACATATTGAAATTTAAAGCTTCAATCTGATAAATTGAGGAAGATATGACAAAAATCTTCTTTTCTAAAAATCGGTTGTATGGAAGGTATATACTTTAGTGGTCCGATATGGCCGGTTGCGACAATTGTCTAATCGGACACCAGCTCGTCATTCTGATCATTTCAGTATACTTATTGGTGAGTCTACTTATTGGTGAGGATTTACAATTTTGAGATTCGTAACAAACTCAATTTCATTTTCATGAAAGGTATAAAAATGTTGTTCGAGAATTGTGCGCACTACACTGTGTCAGTTGTACTTTACCTGTTGGAGAGGCTTCATTCAAATGACCATACTGACGTTATTTTTCCATTAAAAAATCCGAGAAATTTTGAATAAGCACACTAATGTATATTTATTGAAGCTATTGTTATGAATTTGCTCAACATTCTTCGGTTTTCATTATAATAAAGAGATTTTTAATTTAGTACAACCCTTGAACGCTTTAAAATTCAAGGATAAACTCTTAACTGCGAAGGACTCGAAATTTTAACAATATTTTTTGTTCAAACTATTAAATTTTTGCTATTGCAAACATGCAAGAGAAATTTTTATTATATTTAAGTCCTTCTTACCACAATTTAGTATTTACCGCAATTACTCACGATTTACTTGCATCCTTGTTTGTATCTTGTAATACAAAATTTCAGCAAAAAATACGACAATAGATAAACTAACGCCAATGCCATATACAAGCCATAGATAATAAAGCTTTTCTAAATCCATTATCTTTGATTTAACCGAACACAAATAGGTTGTGATATTAAGTTTGCCTGCCATTACCATATCATCATACGACTGTTTTGTCCACAAATCAGATAGGCCAGAACTTTGTATAAGCAAAATCATGTCATTAAATGCTTCTTTATAAATTGAGTGCTCATGCAATGGAAAACACATCGGTAGATCACGAATCAAATATATATTTTCATGAACATAGAATAGAGGTTTCGGCAAAAATGTTTGATAACGCGCTATAATCGACCAAAGTGGCGTAAGTATTGTGTAACCGTAACGTGTATCCATAGTTGTAGCTAACTGTTTACTTTCGGGTGGCAATTTAAGAGTTTGATTTAGTTTTCGGAAATATTCCATACTCAAATATATAGGAAGTGTTTCATATTCAAATTGCGTTAATTTTATAGTAATATCTGAATCCACCAGCTCTTTGAAAGTATTTAACTTAGGATAATGCAATGGACTGGTGAAATATGAATTCAAACCAGCTGTTATTATAGTACTCATTAAAATTCCACTTAAAAATAGTATAATATAGATAAGACGTCTCCTAGTATCACCTGCCATATATGAAGATTGTCCAATCATGCTACGTAATACTAAATTAAAGAAAATGCTCAGAAAAAGCGCAAACCAATTTGCATGATATTTTTGTAAACTTCGACGTAAAAGAAAACTTTCTATAGTGAAAAATAAAGTAAACACGAACAGAAATATTAACAGTACAATACCCAGCCAAGAATTGATCATAAACAATAATATTTCACTATCGGGTCTCTCGGATGGCAATGGTAGCATTATTGTCCAATCGGATAATAGAACAACTGTTGATACATCGTATCCCGTTATATGTTCCATAGGTGCGATTCCCATCACAACATCAATTGTATCATTCTGAAATAAATCGATCCATACTGGTATAGGCACACGTGCATCTGCATCCAATGGTATTGGCCAAGTGAGTGTGGCATTGTGACGTCTTACGAATTCTTCTAAAATTTTCGAAAAATATCCACCTGTCTGAGTTTGACCAGAACGATTACGCCAAATAAGTGCTAATGGTTCATTATATTTTGGTAATGCTTTTAGAGCTGCACCCTTTAAATCCTTAATGCGATCAGGAAAAAATTGCTGCATCAATGTTTTACGTTGTAAATGAAATTCTGGAAAATAGCTAAAAGTGTAAAAATGTCCATCATAGAGATAATCTCTGTAAATGCTTATAACATTCAATAAATGTTTTTGTGCACAATATTTGAAGAGTAGTTCTTGTTGCTTTTGTAGTTGCAAACGTTCAATTGCTCTAGTTGCGGTATGTTCGGTATTCCAAATGAAGAGAATGCGACTATTCCGCCTTTTGTCTAAACATGGAATCATTGTACTTAGTAATTTTGTTGAAAAATTCGTTCCTAAGCAAACAATTAGGAGTGTTTCGCCCTTTACACCTTTGTTTGGGCATGGTCTGTTTGCTTTCAGTAGTAAAATGGTGTTACAAGTTTCAAGTAATTTCAAATCATAATTTGAAAGACAGAATTTTTTTGTAGAGCATGCATTGAGTACGACTATGTTACCAATTTTGCATTCCATATCGATTTTATTAGTGATTGCAGCAAAATTGTCAATTGTAGAATCATTCCATATTACCGTTGGATATGCTATGAGCATTGGCAAGCTTAAGATGAGACAAGTAAATTTGCTAACGTTCATATACATCTCGCTTTGTACTGTATCCTGCGAATCAACTTAATCAACTATTATGAAAATTGTATGAATTTGAATAAGAAATCTTATACTGCGTTTAGGACGAGTAAATAATTATATAGTTTTGGTAACTTTATCTTTTCTCTGCAATGGTGATTTTCTCTATGTAGTAAGCAGAAATCTACTAAATTAATGTATCATGATTTATGAAATCTACGTATCAATTACGAGCAGCATTCTCTATATGGAAGCGGTTTATGATGTTGTAGGTATCAACTAAGGCATTGTTCTTTATTACGAAACGATTGACGAAGTGTAGGTATTAATTTAGGGCCTCATTCGCTATTGCAAAACTGCTGATGATATCTAGGTATCAGTTAAGGACCCATTCGACGGCTCTACAAAAAAAATTTTGTTCTTGTACTAAAGTTTATTTCATAATTTTCTGTTTTATTGTTAACAAAAAATTAAAAGAAAATACTTTTTTTCGGTATAAAGTTTGCTTTCGTAATAGTTATAGTAACAATACTCATGGCCATAGAGTGATATCTAAACAATGACCAGGTATTTTGTACAAATCTAAAATAACCTAAAATGTCGTCGCGAAAGTGTAAATATGAAGCTGATGCTTTTTGTTATATATGTGGGCAATTTATTAAAGTTTGAGATATAGAATATGAATAAAATACATCTCTCATCCTCTGTGATGCCTACGAAGCATATTTTGGCTGTCCTGTTTAGAATCAACACAAGACATAGGCTCCCCATGTTGCTTGTAGTTATTGTAAAAGATGTTTGGAAGGTAAGCAAATTTTATTTAAATAGTAAAATAAATAAAGTAGACATATTGATTTCTCTTCCTATATTTTAGGTTGGTATCGAGGTGAGAAAATATCTATGAAATTTGCAACACCAAGAATCTGGCGAGTACCAAAGACCACGTTAACAAATAAGGAAGGTTAAGTTCGGGTGTAACCGAACATTACATACTCAGTTGAGAGCTATGGTGACAACATAAGGGAAAATAACCATGTAGGAAAATGAACCGAGGGAAACCCTGGAATGTGTTTGTATGACATGTGTATCAAATGAAATGCATTAAAGAGTATTTTATGAAGGAGTGGGCGATAGTTCTATAGGTGGACGCCATTTAGGGATATAGCCATAAAGGTGGATCAGGGTTGACTCTAGAATGCGTTTGTACGATATGGGTATCAAATGAAAGGTGTTAATGAGTATTTTAAAAGGGAGTAATCCTTAGTTCCATAGGTGGACGCCGTTTCAAGATATCGCCATAAAGGTGGACCAGGGGTGACCCTAGAATTTGTTTGTACAATATGGGTATCAAAAGAAAGGTGTTAATGAGTATTTTAAAAGGGAGTGATGCTTAGTTCCACAGGTGGACGCCGTTTCAAGATATCGCCATAAAGGTGGACCAGGGGTGACCCTAGAATTTGTTTGTACAATATGGGTATCAAAAGAAAGGTGTTAATGAGTATTTTAAAAGGGAGTGATGCTTAGTTCCACAGGTGGACGCCGTTTCGAGATATCGCCATAAAGGTGGATCAGGGTTGACTCTAGAATGCGTTTGTACGATATGGGTATCAAATGAAAGGTGTTAATGAGTATTTTAAAAGGGAGTAATCCTTAGTTCCATAGGTGGACGCCGTTTCAAGATATCGCCATAAAGGTGGACCAGGGGTGACCCCAGAATTTGTTTGTACAATATGCGTATCAAAAGAAAGGTGTTAATGAGTATTTTAAAAGGGAGTAATCCTTAGTTCCATAGGTGGACGCCGTTTCGAGATATCGCCACAAAGGTGGACCAGGGGTGACCCTTGAATGCGTTTGTACAATATGGGTATCAAACGAAAGATGTTAATGAGTATTTTAAAAGGGAGTAATCCTTAGTTCCATAAGTGGACGCCGTTTCGAGATATCGCCATAAAGGTGGACCAGGGGTGACCCTAGAATTTGTTTGTACAATATGGGTATCAAAAGAAAGGTATTAATGAATATTTTAAAAGGGAGTGATGCTGAGTTCCACAGGTGGACGCCGTTTCGAGATATCGCCATAAAGGTGGACCAGGTGTGACCCTAGAATGCGTTTGTACAATATGGGTATCAAACGAAAGATGTTAATGAGTATTTTAAAAGGGAGTAATCCTTAGTTCCATAAGTGGACGCCGTTTCGAGATATCGCCATTAAGGTGAGCCAGGGGTGACCCTAGAATTTGTTTGTACAATATGGGTATCAAAAGAAAGGTACTAATGAGTATTTTAAAAGGGAGTGGTGCTTAGTTCCACAGGTGGACGCCGTGTCGCGATATCGCCATAAAGGTGGACCAGGTGTGACCCTAGAATTTGTTTGTACCATATGGGTATCAAGTTAAAGGTATTAATGAGGGTTTTAAAAGGGAGTGGGCCTTAGTTCTATAGGTGGACGCCGTTTCGAAATATCGCCATAAAGGTGGACCAGGGGTGACTCTAGAATGTGTTTGTACGATATGGGTATCAAATTAAAGGTATTAATGAGAGTTTTAAAAGGGAGTGGTGGTAGTTATATATGTGAAGGCGTTTTCCAGATATCGACCAAAATTTGGTCCAGGGTGACCCAGAACATCATCTGTTGGATACCGTTAATTTATTTATATATGTAATACCTGCCAAGATTTTAAGGGTTTTTTATTTCGCCCTGCAGAACTTTTTCATTTTCTTCTACTTAATATGGTAGGTGTCACAACCATTTTATAAAGTTGTTTCTAAAGTTATATTTCGCGTCAATAAACCAATCCAATTACCTCACCATATTTCATCCCTTTTTTCGTATTTGGTATAGAATTATGGCATTTTTTTCATTTTTCGTAATATTCGATATCGAAAAAGTGGGTGTGGTCATCTTCGGATTTTGTTCATTTTTCATACCAAGATAAAGTGAGTTCAAGTAAGTACGTGAACTAAGTTCATTAAAGATATGTCGATTTTTGCTCAAGTTATCGTGTTAACGGCCATGCGGAAGGACAGACGAACGACTGTGTATAAAAACTGGGCGTGGCATCAACCGATTTCGCCCGTTTTCACAGAAAACAGTTAGCATCATAAAATCTATGCCCCTACCAAATTTCAAAAGGATTGGTTAATTTTTGTTCGACTTATGGCGTTAAAAGTATCCTAGACAAATTAAATGAAAAAGGGCGGAGCCACGCCCATTTTGAAATTTTCTTTTATTTTTGTATTTTGTTGCACCATATCATTACTGGAGTCAAATGTTGACATAATTTACTTATATACTGTAAAGATATTAATTTTTTTGTTAAAATTTTACTTTAAAAAATTTTTTTTTAAAAGTGGGCGTGGTCCTTCTCCGATTGTGCTAATTTTTTTTGGACATACATATATTAATAGGAGTAACGTCCCTGCCAAATTTCATCATGATATCTTCAACGTCTGCCAAATTACAGCTTGCAAAATTTTAAATTACCTTCTTTTAAAAGTGGGCGGTGCCACGCCCATTGTCCAAAATTTTTACTAATTTTCTATTCTGCGTCATAAGTTCAACTCATCTACCAAGTTTCGTCGCTTTATCTGTCTTTGGTAATGAATTATCGCACTTTTTCGGTTTTTCGAAATTTTCGATATCGAAAAAGTGGGCGTGGTTATAGTCCGATATCGTTCATTTTAAACAGCGATCTGAGATGAGTGCTCAGGAACCTACATACCAAATTTCATCAAGATACCTCAAAATTTACTCAAGTTATCGTGTTAACGGGCGGACGGACGGACGGACGGACATGGCTTAATCGAATTTTTTTTCGATCCTGATTATTTTGATATAAGGAAGTCTATATCTATCTCGATTCCTTTATATATGTACAACCAACCGTTATCCAATCAAACTTAATATACTCTGTGAGCTCTGCTCAACTGAGTATAAAAACTCCTACTTTATTTTGAATCCGAGTAAAAGACGTAGAGGTAAAAATGCAAAACCTATCAAATATCCTGATCTTGAATCTTCTTCTGCTGCAATCGCACACGATATGCTACCACCATTACCAAAGCCACCGAAAAAATTATCGCAGAGAAGTGGATAATCTCTTAGTTCTTATAAAAGCAATGTCGATAAGGAGTTTTTACCGACACCAGAACAACCAAAACATCATTTCATCACTACTGAAGATTGTAAGGATTTGTTTAGAAGTTTATGCTTACCAAAAGGAAAAGCAGACCTTTTGGGCTCTTTTTCGAAGAACTTTATAAAGGCCAATATAATGAAAACATGATGAGAGATTATATTTGGGGTTTACTGAGGGATAGTACCTATGAACATAAAAGAGAAAGTAAAATTGGACACTTTTAAATCATTTTATAATTTTTGTAAGTTATCTATATATATAACAAGTAAGGAAGGCTAAGTTCGGGCGTAACCGAACATTACATACTCAGTTGAGACCTGTGGAGACAAAGTAAGGGAAAATCGCCATGTTGTAAAAAGAACCTAGGGTAACCCTGGAATGTGTTTGTATGACATGTGTATCAAATGGAAGGTATTAAAGAGTATTTTAAGAGGAAGTGGGCCATAGTTCTATAGATGGACGCCATTTAGGGATATCGCCATAAAGGTGGACCAGGCCTGACTCTAGAATTTGTTTGTACGATATGGGTTTCAAATGAAATGTGTTAATGATAATTTTAAAAGGGAGTGGGCCTAAGTTCTATAGGTGGATGCCTTTTCGAGATATCGCCATAACGGTGGACCAGGGGTGACTCTAGAATTTATTTTGTACGTTATGGGTATCAAATGAAAGGTATTAATGAGTATATTAAAAGGGCGTGGGCCTAAGTTCTATAGATGGACGCCGTTTCGAGATATCGCCATAAAGATGCACCAGGGGTGACTCTAGAATTTGTTTGTACGATATGGGTATCAAACGAAAGGCGTTAATAAGTGTTTAAAAAGGGAGTGGGCCTTAGTTCTATAGGTGGACGCCTTTTCGGAATATCGTTATAAAAGTGGACCAGGGGTGACTCTAGAATGCGTTTGTACAATATGGGTATCAAATGAAAGGTGCTGATGAGTATTTTAAAGGGGCGTGGGCCTTAGTTCTATAAGTGGACGCCTTTTCGAGATATCGCCATAAAGGTGGACCAGGGGTGACTCTAGAATTTGTTTGTACGATATGGGTATCAAATGAAAGGTGTTAATGAGTATTTTAAAAGGGTGTGGGCCTTAGTTCTATAGGTGGACGCCTTTTCGAAATATCGCCATAAAGGTGGACCAGGGGTGACTCTAGAATTTGTTTGTACTATGTTGGTATCAAATCAAAGGTGTTAATGAGTATTTTAAAAGGGCGTGGGACTTAGTTCTATAGGTGGATGCCTTTTCAAAATATCGCCATACAGGTGGACCAGGGGTGAATCTAGAATTTGTTTGTACTATATGGGTATCAAATGAAAGGTGTTAATGAGTATTTTAAAAGGGCATGGGCCTTAGTTCTATAGGTGGATGCCTTTTCAAGATATCGCCATAAACGTTGATGACTCTAGAATTTGTTTTTACTATATGGGTATCAAATGAAAGGTGTTAATGAGCATTTTAAAAGGGAGTGGGCCTTAGTTCTATAGGTGGACGCCTTTTCGAAATATCGCCATAAAGGTGGACCAGGGGTGACTCTAGAATTTGTTTGTACTATGTTGGTATCAAATCAAAGGTGTTAATGAGTATTTTAAAAGGGCGTGGGCCTTAGTTCTATAGGTGGATGCCTTTTCAAAATATCGCCATACAGGTGGATCAGGGGTGAATCTAGAATTTGTTTGTACTATATGGGTATCAAATGAAAGGTGTTAATGAGTATTTTAAAAGGGAGTGGGCCTTAGTTCTATAGGTGGACGCCTTTTCGAGATATCGCCATAAACGTGGACCAGGGGTGACTCTAGAATTTGTTTGTACGATATGGGTATCAAATGAAAGGTGTTAATGAGTATCTTAAAAGGACGTGGGGCTTAGTTCTATAGGTGGACGCCTTTTCGAAATATCGCCATAAAGGTGGACCAGGGGTGACCCTAGAATTTGTTGGTACTATATGGGTATCAAATGAAAGGTGTTAATGAGTATTTTAAAAGGGAGTGGGCCTTAGTTCTATAGGTGGACGCCTTTTCGGAATTTCGTTATAAAAGTGGACCAGGGTTGACTCTAGAATGCGTTTGTACAATATGGGTATCAAACGAAAGGTGTTAATAAGTGTTTTAAAAGGGAGTGGGCCCCAGTTCTATAGGTGGACGCCTTTTCGAAATATCGCCATAAAGGTGGACCAGGGGTGACTCTAGAATTTGTTTGTACTATGTTGGTATCAAATCAAAGGTGTTAATGAGTATTTTAAAAGGGCGTGGGCCTTAGTTCTATAGGTGGATGCCTTTTCAAAATATCGCCATACAGGTGGATCAGGGGTGAATCTAGAATTTGTTTGTACTATATGGGTATCAAATGAAAGGTGTTAATGAGTATTTTAAAAGGGAGTGGGCCTTAGTTCTATAGGTGGACGCCTTTTCGAGATATCGCCATAAACGTGGACCAGGGGTGACTCTAGAATTTGTTTGTACGATATGGGTATCAAATGAAATGTGGTAATGAGTATTTTAAAAGGGCGTGGGCCTTAGTTCTATAGGTGGATGCCTTTTCGAGATAGCGCCATAAACGTGGACCAGGGGTGACTCTAGAATTTGTTTGTACGATATGGATATCAAATGAAAGGTGTTAATGAGTATCTTAAAAGGACGTGGGCCTTAGTTCTATAGGTGGACGCCTATTCGAAATATCGCCATAAAGGTGGACCAAGGGTGAATCTAGAATTTGTTTGTACTATATGGGTATCAAATGAAAGGTGTTAATGAGTATTTTAAAAGGGAGTGGGCCTTAGTTCTATAGGTGGACGCCTTTTCGGAAGTTCGTTATAAAAGTGGACCAGGGTTGACTCTAGAATGCGTTTGTACAATATGGGTATCAAACGAAAGGTGTTAATAAGTGTTTTAAAAGGGAGTGGGCCTTAGTTCTATAGGTGGACGCCTTTTCGGAATATCGTTATAAAAGTGGACCAGGGGTGACTCTAGAATGCGTTTGTACAATATGGTCTATAGGTGGACGCCTTTTCGAAATATCGCCTTAAAGGTAGACCAGGAGTGACTCTAGAATTTGTTTGTACGATATGGGTATCAAATGAAAGGTGTTAATGAGTATTTTAACAAGTAAGGATGGGACTGTCTTCGGCTATGCCGAAGATTTCATACCTTTCATGAATGGGGCTGAACAATAAACTTATTCCGTTCGTAATCTCCGAATAATCGGATGTACAAGATAAGAAATATCTAGTGAACAGATCTACATACCTAAACGATTTTTAAGATAAATATAAAATAAAAAATAGGTATGTACTTTGTGTGAGGATGCAAAGTTTCAGATTTGTTGTGGTCTGCGTGTAAAAACTATGACTACATATCACGTATTTCAACAATATATGACGTAAACGTAACTATTTGATGAAATGTTTTGAATTTTGAAGCTTCTAGCCGTAAAAAGGGGGCAAAAAAAAACAGTTTATAAGGGGTATATAATATATGTACCACCGATCTCTATGATTTTTTCAGACAACAATATACGCTATATACGTAAGTATTCGGTGAAATTTGAAGCTTCTAGCTGTTAAAATGGGGCTAAAATTTGCGAAAATATATATATATATATACTATATATATATACTATATATACCACCATATATATACTATATATACCACCGATCTTTATGATTTTTTCAGACAACAATATATGCTATATACGTAACCATTCGTTGAAATTTGAAGCCTCTAGCTCTTAAAATAGGGCAGTAATTACGAAAAGTTCCTTATCTGAACAATCGGTTGTGGGGGATATATACTATATATACGACCGATCTCATCAATTTTTTCAGGCAACAATATGTGCAATATACGAAATTATCGGTGAAGTTTGAAGCTTCAATCTGTTAAATTGGGTAAGATATTACAAACATCCTCTTTTTCTGAAAAATCGGTTGGATGGAGGATATATGCTATAGTGGTCCGATCCGGTCGGTTCCGACAATTCGTAAGATATTACAAAGATCCTCTTTTTCTGAAAAATCGGTTGTATGGAGGATATATGCTATAGAGGTCCGATCCGGTCGGTTCCGACAAATGTCTAATCGGACACCCAAATACACCCGCTCACCAAATTTTATCAAGATATCTCAAAAATTGAGGGACTAGTTTGCATACAAACAGACAGACGGACAGACGAACATGGCTAAATAAACTCAGCTCTTCAACCTGATTATTTCGGTATACTTAATGGTGGGTCTATCTATTTTCCTTTAAGGACTTACAATTTTCGGTTTCGTGACGAAATTAATATACCATTTCATTTTCATGAAAGGTATAAAAATAGGTAGGTACTTTGTGTGAGGATGCAAAGTTTCAGGTTTTTTGTGGTCTGCGTGTAAAACCTATGACTAAGAATCACGTATTTCAACAATATATGACGTAAACGTAACTATTTGATGAAATGTTTTGAATTTTGAAGCTTCTAGCCGTAAAAAGGGGGCAAAAAAAAAACAGTTTATAAGGGGTATATAATATATGTACCACCGATCTCTATAATTTTTTCAGACAACAATATGTGCTATATACGTAAGCATTTGGTGAAATTTGAAGCTTCTAGCTGTTAAAATGGGGTAGAAATTGCGAAAAGTTTCTTATCTGAACAATCGGTTATATGAGATATATACTATATATACAACCGATCTCTATCATTTTTTCAGACAACAATATATGCTATATACGTAAGTATTCGTATGTGTTTGTATGACATGTGTATCAAATGGAAGGTATTAAAGAGTATTTTAAGAGGAAGTGGGCCATAGTTCTATAGATGGACACCATTTAGGGATATCGCCATAAAGGTGGACCAGGCCTGACTCTAGAATTTGTTTGTACGATATGGGTATCAAATGAAATGTGTTAATGATAATTTTAAAAGGGAGTGGGCCTAAGTTCTATAGGTGGATGCCTTTTCGAGATATCGCCATAACGGTGGACCAGGGGTGACTCTAGAATTTATTTTGTACGTTATGGGTATCAAATGAAAGGTATTAATGAGTATTTTAAAAGGGCGTGGGCCTAAGTTCTATAGATGGACGCCGTTTCGAGATATCGCCATAAAGATGGACCAGGGGTGACTCTAGAATTTGTTTGTACGATATGGGTATCAAACGAAAGGCGTTAATAAGTGTTTAAAAAGGGAGTGGGCCTTAGTTCTATAGGTGGACGCCTTTTCGGAATATCGTTAAAAAAGTGGACCAGGGGTGACTCTAGAATGCGTTTGTACAATATGGGTATCAAATGAAAGGTGCTAATGAGTATTTTAAAGGGGCGTGGGCCTTAGTTCTATAAGTGGACGCCTTTTCGTGATATCGCCATAAAGGTGGACCAGGGGTGACTCTAGAATTTGTTTGTACGATATGGGTATCAAATGAAAGGTGTTAATGAGTATTTTAAAAGGGTGTGGGCCTTAGTTCTATAGGTGGACGCCTTTTCGAAATATCGCCATAAAGGTGGACCAGGGGTGACTCTAGAATTTGTTTGTACTATGTTGGTATCAAATCAAAGGTGTTAATGAGTATTTTAAAAGGGCGTGGGCCTTAGTTCTATAGGTGGATGCCTTTTCAAAATATCGCCATACAGGTGGACCAGGGGTGAATCTAGAATTTGTTTGTACGATATGGGTATCAAATGAAATGTGTTAATGATAATTTTAAAAGGGAGTGGGCCTAAGTTCTATAGGTGGATGCCTTTTCGAGATATCGCCATAACGGTGGACCAGGGGTGACTCTAGAATTTGTTTGTACTATGTTGGTATCAAATCAAAGGTGTTAATGAGTATTTTAAAAGGGCGTGGGCCTTAGTTCTATAGGTGGATGCCTTTTCAAAATATCGCCATACAGGTGGACCAGGGGTGAATCTAGAATTTGTTTGTACGATATGGGTATCAAATGAAATGTGTTAATGATAATTTTAAAAGGGAGTGGGCCTAAGTTCTATAGGTGGATGCCTTTTCGAGATATCGCCATAACGGTGGACCAGGGGTGACTCTAGAATTTATTTTGTACGTTATGGGTATCAAATGAAAGGTATTAATGAGTATTTTAAAAGGGCGTGGGCCTAAGTTCTATAGATGGACGCCGTTTCGAGATATCGCCATAAAGATGGACCAGGGGTGACTCTAGAATTTGTTTGTACGATATGGGTATCAAACGAAAGGCGTTAATAAGTGTTTAAAAAGGGAGTGGGCCTTAGTTCTATAGGTGGACGCCTTTTCGGAATATCGTTAAAAAAGTGGACCAGGGGTGACTCTAGAATGCGTTTGTACAATATGGGTATCAAATGAAAGGTGCTAATGAGTATTTTAAAGGGGCGTGGGCCTTAGTTCTATAAGTGGACGCCTTTTCGTGATATCGCCATAAAGGTGGACCAGGGGTGACTCTAGAATTTGTTTGTACGATATGGGTATCAAATGAAAGGTGTTAATGAGTATTTTAAAAGGGTGTGGGCCTTAGTTCTATAGGTGGACGCCTTTTCGAAATATCGCCATAAAGGTGGACCAGGGGTGACTCTAGAATTTGTTTGTACTATGTTGGTATCAAATGAAAGGTGTTAATGAGTATTTTAAAAGGGCATGGGCCTTAGTTCTATAGGTGGATGCCTTTTCAACATATCGCCATAAACGTTGATGACTCTAGAATTTGTTTTTACTATATGGGTATCAAATGAAAGGTGTTAATGAGCATTTTAAAAGGGAGTGGGCCTTAGTTCTATAGGTGGACGCCTTTTCGGAATATCGTTATAAAAGTGGACAAGGGGTGACTCTAGAATTTGTTTGTACTATGTTGGTATCAAATCAAAGGTGTTAATGAGTATTTTAAAAGGGCGTGGGCCTTAGTTCTATAGGTGGATGCCTTTTCAAAATATCGCCATACAGGTGGATCAGGGGTGAATCTAGAATTTGTTTGTACTATATGGGTATCAAATGAAAGGTGTTAATGAGTATTTTAAAAGGGAGTGGGCCTTAGTTCTATAGGTGGACGCCTTTTCGAGATATCGCCATAAACGTGAACCAGGGCTGACTCTAGAATTTGTTTGTACGATATGGGTATCAAATGAAAGGTGTTAATGAGTATCTTAAAAGGACGTGGGGCTTAGTTCTATAGGTGGACGCCTTTTCGAAATATCGCCATAAAGGTGGACCAGGGGTGACCCTAGAATTTGTTGGTACTATATGGGTATCAAATGAAAGGTGTTAATGAGTATTTTAAAATGGCGTGGGCCTTAGTTCTATTGGTGGATGCCTTTTCGAGACATCGCCATAAACGTGGACCAGGGCTGTCTCTAGAATTTGTTGGTACTATATGGGTATCAAATGAAAGGTGTTAATGAGTATTTTAAAAGGGCGTGGGCCTTAGTTCTATAGGTGGATGCCTTTTCGAGATATCGCCATAAACGTGGACCAGGGTTGACTCTATGGTACAATATGGGTATCAAATGAAAGGTGTTAATGAGTATTTTAAAAGGGAGTGGGCCTTAGTTCTATAGGTTGACGCCTTTTCGAAATATCGCCATAAAGGTGGACCAGGGGTGACTCTAGAATTTGTTGGTACTATATGGGTATCAAATGAAAGGTGTTAATAAGTGTTTTAAAAGGGAGTGGGCCTTAGTTCTATAGGTGGACGCCTTTTCGAAATATCGTTATAAAAGTGGACCAGGGGTGACTCTAGAATGCGTTTGTACAATATGGTCTATAGGTGGACGCCTTTTCGAAATATCGCCATAAAGGTGGACCAGGAGTGAATCTAGAATTTGTTTGTACGATATGGGTATCAAATGAAATGTGTTAATGATAATTTTAAAAGGGAGTGGGCCTTAGTTCTATAGGTGGACGCCTTTTCGTGATATCGCCATAAAGGTGGACCAGGGGTGACTCTAGAATTTGTTTGTACGATATGGGTATCAAATGAAAGGTGTTAATGAGTATTTTAAAAGGGTGTGGGCCTTAGTTCTATAGGTGGACGCCTTTTCGAAATATCGCCATAAAGGTGGACCAGGGGTGACTCTAGAATTTGTTTGTACTATGTTGGTATCAAATCAAAGGTGTTAATGAGTATTTTAAAAGGGCGTGGGCCTTAGTTCTATAGGTGGATGCCTTTTCAAAATATCGCCATACAGGTGGACCAGGGGTGAATCTAGAATTTGTTTGTACGATATGGGTATCAAATGAAATGTGTTAATGATAATTTTAAAAGGGAGTGGGCCTAAGTTCTATAGGTGGATGCCTTTTCGAGATATCGCCATAACGGTGGACCAGGGGTGACTCTAGAATTTGTTTGTACTATGTTGGTATCAAATCAAAGGTGTTAATGAGTATTTTAAAAGGGCGTGGGCCTTAGTTCTATAGGTGGATGCCTTTTCAAAATATCGCCATACAGGTGGACCAGGGGTGAATCTAGAATTTGTTTGTACGATATGGGTATCAAATGAAATGTGTTAATGATAATTTTAAAAGGGAGTGGGCCTAAGTTCTATAGGTGGATGCCTTTTCGAGATATCGCCATAACGGTGGACCAGGGGTGACTCTAGAATTTATTTTGTACGTTATGGGTATCAAATGAAAGGTATTAATGAGTATTTTAAAAGGGCGTGGGCCTAAGTTCTATAGATGGACGCCGTTTCGAGATATCGCCATAAAGATGGACCAGGGGTGACTCTAGAATTTGTTTGTACGATATGGGTATCAAACGAAAGGCGTTAATAAGTGTTTAAAAAGGGAGTGGGCCTTAGTTCTATAGGTGGACGCCTTTTCGGAATATCGTTAAAAAAGTGGACCAGGGGTGACTCTAGAATGCGTTTGTACAATATGGGTATCAAATGAAAGGTGCTAATGAGTATTTTAAAGGGGCGTGGGCCTTAGTTCTATAAGTGGACGCCTTTTCGTGATATCGCCATAAAGGTGGACCAGGGGTGACTCTAGAATTTGTTTGTACGATATGGGTATCAAATGAAAGGTGTTAATGAGTATTTTAAAAGGGTGTGGGCCTTAGTTCTATAGGTGGACGCCTTTTCGAAATATCGCCATAAAGGTGGACCAGGGGTGACTCTAGAATTTGTTTGTACTATGTTGGTATCAAATGAAAGGTGTTAATGAGTATTTTAAAAGGGCATGGGCCTTAGTTCTATAGGTGGATGCCTTTTCAACATATCGCCATAAACGTTGATGACTCTAGAATTTGTTTTTACTATATGGGTATCAAATGAAAGGTGTTAATGAGCATTTTAAAAGGGAGTGGGCCTTAGTTCTATAGGTGGACGCCTTTTCGGAATATCGTTATAAAAGTGGACAAGGGGTGACTCTAGAATTTGTTTGTACTATGTTGGTATCAAATCAAAGGTGCTAATGAGTATTTTAAAGGGGCGTGGGCCTTAGTTCTATAAGTGGACGCCTTTTCGTGATATCGCCATAAAGGTGGACCAGGGGTGACTCTAGAATTTGTTTGTACGATATGGGTATCAAATGAAAGGTGTTAATGAGTATTTTAAAAGGGAGTGGGCCTTAGTTCTATAGGTGGACGCCTTTTCGAGATATCGCCATAAACGTGAACCAGGGCTGACTCTAGAATTTGTTTGTACGATATGGGTATCAAATGAAAGGTGTTAATGAGTATCTTAAAAGGACGTGGGGCTTAGTTCTATAGGTGGACGCCTTTTCGAAATATCGCCATAAAGGTGGACCAGGGGTGACCCTAGAATTTGTTGGTACTATATGGGTATCAAATGAAAGGTGTTAATGAGTATTTTAAAATGGCGTGGGCCTTAGTTCTATTGGTGGATGCCTTTTCGAGACATCGCCATAAACGTGGACCAGGGCTGTCTCTAGAATTTGTTGGTACTATACGGGTATCAAATGAAAGGTGTTAATGAGTATTTTAAAAGGGCGTGGGCCTTAGTTCTATAGGTGGATGCCTTTTCGAGATATCGCCATAAACGTGGACCAGGGTTGACTCTATGGTACAATATGGGTATCAAATGAAAGGTGTTAATGAGTATTTTAAAAGGGAGTGGGCCTTAGTTCTATAGGTTGACGCCTTTTCGAAATATCGCCATAAAGGTGGACCAGGGGTGACTCTAGAATTTGTTGGTACTATATGGGTATCAAATGAAAGGTGTTAATAAGTGTTTTAAAAGGGAGTGGGCCTTAGTTCTATAGGTGGACGCCTTTTCGGAATATCGTTATAAAAGTGGACCAGGGGTGACTCTAGAATGCGTTTGTACAATATGGTCTATAGGTGGACGCCTTTTCGAAATATCGCCATAAAGGTGGACCAGGAGTGAATCTAGAATTTGTTTGTACGATATGGGTATCAAATGAAATGTGTTAATGATAATTTTAAAAGGGAGTGGGCCTTAGTTCTATAGGTGGACGCCTTTTCGAGATATCGCCATAAACGTGGACCAGGGGTGACTCTAGAATTTGTTTGTACGATATGGGTATCAAATGAAAGGTGTTAATGAGTATTTTAAAAGGGAGTGGGCCTTAGTTCTATAGGTGGACGCCTTTTCGAAATATCGCTATAAAGGTGGACCAGGGGTGACTCTAGAATTTGTTGGTACTATATGGGTATCAAATGAAAGGTGTTAATAAGTGTTTTAAAAGGGAGTGGGCCTTAGTTCTATAGGTGGACGCCTTTTCGAAATATCGCCATAAAGGTGGACTAGGCCTGACTCTAGAATTTGATTGTACGATATGGGTATCAAATGAAATGTGTTAATGATAATTTTAAAAGGGAGTGGGCCTTAGTTCTATAGGTGGACGCCTTTTCGAGATATCGCCATAAACGTGGACCAGGGGTGACTCTAGAATTTGTTTGTACGATATGGGTATCAAATGAAAGGTGTTAATGAGTATCTTAAAAGGACGTGGGCCTTAGTTCTATAGGTGGACGCCTTTTCGAAATATCGCCATAAAGGTGGACCAGGGGTGACTCTAGAATTTGTTGGTACTATATGGGTATCAAATGAAAGGTGTTAATCAGTATTTTAAAAGGGCGTGGGCCTTAGTTCTATTGGTGGATGCCTTTTCGAGATATCGCCATAAACGTGGACCAGGGGTGTCTCTAGAATTTGTTGGTACTATATGGGTATCAAATGAAAGGTGTTAATGAGTATCTTAAAAGGACGTGGGCCTTAGTTCTATAGGTGGACGCCTTTTCGAAATATCGCCATAAAGGTGGACCAGGGGTGACTCTAGAATTTGTTGGTACTATATGGGTATCAAATGAAAGGTGTTAATGAGTATTTTAAAAGGGCGTGGGCCTTAGTTCTATAGGTGGATGCCTTTTCGAGATATCGCCAAAAACGTAGACCAGGGGTGACTCTAGAATTTGTTTGTACGATATGGGTAACAAATGAAAGGTGTTAATGAGTATCTTAAAAGGACGTGGGCCTTAGTTCTATAGGTGGACGCCTTTTCGGAATACCGTTATAAAAGTGGACCAGGGTTGACTCTAGAATGCGTTTGTACAATATGGGTATCAAATGAAAGGTGTTAATGAGTATCTTAAAAGGACGTGGGCCTTAGTTCTATAGGTGGACGCCTTTTCGAAATATCGCCATAAAGGTGGACCAGGGGTGACTCTAGAATTTGTTGGTACTATATGGGTATCAAATGAAAGGTGTTAATCAGTATTTTAAAAGGGCGTGGGCCTTAGTTCTATTGGTGGATGCCTTTTCGAGATATCGCCATAAACGTGGACCAGGGGTGTCTCTAGAATTTGTTGGTACTATATGGGTATCAAATGAAAGGTGTTAATGAGTATCTTAAAAGGACGTGGGCCTTAGTTCTATAGGTGGACGCCTTTTCGAAATATCGCCATAAAGGTGGACCAGGGGTGACTCTAGAATTTGTTGGTACTATATGGGTATCAAATGTAAGGTGTTAATGAGTATTTTAAAAGGGCGTGGGCCTTAGTTGTATAGGTGGATGCCTTTTCGAGATATCGCAATAAACGTGGACCAGGGGTGACTCTAGAATTTGTTTGTACGATATGGGTATCAAATGAAAGGTGTTAATGAATATTTTAAAAGGGCGTGGGCCTTAGTTCTATAGGTGGACGCCTTTTTGAAATATCGCCATAAAGGTGGACCAGGGGTGACTCTAGAATTTGTTGGTACTATATGGGTATAAAATGAAAGGTGTTAATGAGTATTTTAAAAGGGCATGGGCCTTAGTTCTATAGGTGGATGCCTTTTCGAGATATCGCCATAAACGTGGGCCAGGGGTGACTCTAGAATTTGTTTGTACGATATGGGTATCAAATGAAAGGTGGTAATGAGTATTTTAAAAGGGCGTGGGCCTTAGTTCTATAGGTGGATGCCTTTTCGATATATCGCCATAAACGTGGACCAGGGGTGACTCTAGAATTTGTTTGTACGATATGGATATCAAATGAAAGGTGTTAATGAGTATCTTAAAAGGACGTGGGCCTTAGTTCTATAGGTGGACGCCTATTCGAAATATCGCCATAAAGGTGGACCAAGGGTGAATCTAGAATTTGTTTGTACTATATGGGTATCAAATGAAAGGTGTTAATGAGTATTTTAAAAGGGAGTGGGCCTTAGTTCTATAGGTGGACGCCTTTTCGGAATATCGTTATAAAAGTGGACCAGGGTTGACTCTAGAATGCGTTTGTACAATATGGGTATCAAACGAAAGGTGTTAATAAGTGTTTTAAAAGGGAGTGGGCCTTAGTTCTATAGGTGGACGCCTTTTCGGAATATCGTTATAAAAGTGGACCAGGGGTGACTCTAGAATGCGTTTGTACAATATGGTCTATAGGTGGACGCCTTTTCGAAATATCGCCATAAAGGTGGACCATGAGTGACTCTAGAATTTGTTTGTACGATATGGGTATCAAATGAAAGGTGTTAATGAGTATTTTAACAAGTAAGGATGGGACTGTCTTCGGCTATGCCGAAGATTTCATACCTTTCATGAATGGGGCTGAACAATAAACTTATCCCGTTCGTAATCTCCGAATAATCGGATGTACAAGATAAGAAATATCTAGTGAACAGATCTACATACCTAAACGATTTTTAAGATAAATATAAAATAAAAAATAGGTATGTACTTTGTGTGAGGATGCAAAGTTTCAGATTTTTTGTGGTCTGCGTGTAAAAACTATGACTACAAATCACGTATTTCAACAATATATGACGTAAACGTAACTATTTGATGAAATGTTTTGAATTTTGAAGCTTCTAGCCGTAAAAAGGGGGCAAAAAAAAAACAGTTTATAAGGGGTATATAATATATGTACCACCGATCTCTATGATTTTTTCAGACAACAATATACGCTATATACGTAAGTATTCGGTGAAATTTGAAGCTTCTAGCTGTTAATGGGGCTAAAATTTGCGAAAATATATATATATATATACTATATATATATACTATATATACCACCATATATATACTATATATACCACCGATCTTTATGATTTTTTCAGACAACAATATATGCTATATACGTAACCATTCGTTGAAATTTGAAGCCTCTAGCTCTTAAAATAGGGCAGTAATTACGAAAAGTTCCTTATCTGAACAATCGGTTGTGGGGGATATATACTATATATACGACCGATCTCATAAATTTTTTCAGGCAACAATATGTGCAATATACGAAATTATCGGTGAAGTTTGAAGCTTCAATCTGTTAAATTGGGTAAGATATTACAAACATCCTCTTTTTCTGAAAAATCGGTTGGATGGAGGATATATGCTATAGTGGTCCGATCCGGTCGGTTCCGACAATTCGTAAGATATTACAAAGATCCTCTTTTTCTGAAAAATCGGTTGTATGGAGGATATATGCTATAGAGGTCCGATCCGGTCGGTTCCGACAAATGTCTAATCGGACACCCAAATACACCCGCTCACCAAATTTTATCAAGATATCTCAAAAATTGAGGGACTAGTTTGCATACAAACAGACAGACGGACAGACGAACATGGCTAAATAAACTCAGCTCTTCAACCTGATTATTTCGGTATACTTAATGGTGGGTCTATCTATTTTCCTTTAAGGACTTACAATTTTCGGTTTCGTGACGAAATTAATATACCATTTCATTTTCATGAAAGGTATAAAAATAGGTAGGTACTTTGTGTGAGGATGCAAAGTTTCAGGTTTTTTGTGGTCTGCGTGTAAAAACTATGACTAAGAATCACGTATTTCAACAATATATGACGTAAACGTAACTATTTGATGAAATGTTTTGAATTTTGAAGCTTCTAGCCGTAAAAAGGGGGCAAAAAAAAAAAACAGTTTATAAGGGGTATATAATATATGTACCACCGATCTCTATAATTTTTTCAGACAACAATATGTGCTATATACGTAAGCATTTGGTGAAATTTGAAGCTTCTAGCTGTTAAAATGGGGTAGAAATTGCGAAAAGTTTCTTATCTGAACAATCGGTTATATGAGATATATACTATATATACAACCGATCTCTATCATTTTTTCAGACAACAATATATGCTATATACGTAAGTATTCGGTGAAATTTGAAGCTTCTAGCTGTTAAAATGGGGATAAAATTGGCGAAAATATATATATATATATTTGGGAACCAGCATCAACACTAGCAACAACATCAGCACTGAAATCCAGCGAAGAATCAATCTTGCCAATAAATGCTACTTTGGACTAGGTAGGCAATTGAAAAGTAAAGTCCTCTCTCGGCGAACGAAAATCATACTCTACAAGTCACTTATCGTACCCGTCCTGCTATATGGGGCAGAAGCATGGACCATGACAACAGCAGATGAAGCGGCTTTGGGAGCGTTCGAGAGAAAAGTTCTTCGAAAGATTTATGGACCTCTACGCGTTGGCGATGGCGAGTACCGAAGAAGATTTAATGATGAGCTGTACGAGCTATACGCAGACATCAACATAGTCCAGGGAATTAAAACGCAGCGGCTGCGCTGGCTAGGCCATGTTATGCGAATGAAAGATGATGCTCCGGCCAAGAAAGTGTTTCTATCGGAACCCGCCTATGGAAGCAGAGGTAGAGGGCGGCCCCCACTCCGTTGGAAGGACCAGGTGGAAAACGATTTAAACTCCCTTGGTGTGACCAATTGGCGCCGGTTGGCGGAGCGAAGGAGCGACTGGCGCGCCTTGTTGGACGGCCATAACCGTTTAGACGGTTAAGCGCCAATTAAGTAAGTAAGTAATATATATATATACTATATATATACTATATATACCACCATATATATACTATATTTACCACCGATCTTTATGATTTTTTCAGATAACAATATATGCTATATACGTAAGCATTCGTTGAAATTTGAAGCCTCTAGCTCTTAAAATAGGGCGGTGATTACGAAAAGTTCCATATCTGAACAATCGGTTGTGGGGGATATATACTATATATACGACCGATATCATCAATTTTTTCAGGCAACAATATGTGCAATATACGAAAGTATATGGTGAAGTTTGAAGCTTCAATCTGTTAAATTGGGTAAGATATTACAAAAATCCTCTTTTTCTGAAAAATCCGTTGTATGGAGGATATATGTTATAGTGGTCCGATCCGGTCGGTTCCGACAAGTGTCTAATCGGACACCCAAATACACCCGCTCACCAAATTTTATCAAGATATCTCAAAAATTGAGGGACTAGTTTGCATACAAACAGACAGACGGACAGACGAACATGGCTAAATAAACTCAGCTCTTCAACCTGATTATTTCGGTATACTTAATGGTGGGTCTATCTCTTTTCCTTTAAGGACTTACAATTTTCGGTTTCGTGACGAAATTAATATACCATTTCATTTTCATGAAAGGTATAAAAACCATTGTATAAAGCAATATGAGCAAAGCTCGCTAATTAAATACATATGGTAAAATTTTATCTTGACTCGAGTTCTCTATTGCGGAACGATGGATGATATCTAGGTATCAATTAAGGGCCTCCTTCTCTATTAATAAACGGTGGATGAAGTCTAGATTTCAATTATGGTCCCATTCTTTATTGCGGAACGGTTAATGGTGTCTAGGTATAAGGTCTTCATGCACTATTGCCAAAAGAGTGATGATGTTTGGGTATTAATTAAGAACCTCATTCTTCAAATGATTGATTATGTCTAGGTATCAATAAACGGCTCCATTCCCTAATGCGAAACGATTGATGATGTTAAAGTATCAATTAAGGCCTCTTTCTCTATTGCGAAACTATTGATGAAATCTAGGTATCAAGTAAGGGCCTCATTAGGGGCGCTAATCCCTATTGCAAAACGACTGATGACGACTATGTATCAATTAACAATTCCATGTCGTGCTATTTCTTTTACCGGATAATGGAAAAACTATGCCGGAAAACAGAATGAAGAAAAAAATATTGGCTTCTTTGTTTACTTGGTTCCAAATAGAAATATAATTCCAAAAAAGAAAAGAGAAGATAACACATAAAAAGGAGTAAGTACCAAATACTCGTAACGTTCGTTGCATAAACATATAGGTGTACGTCTAGAAAACGAATGTTTTAAAATTAACCAGAGTTCGCCCACGGGTTGAAGTTAACCCACCAATAAGTCGTTGACAATAAATCGATAACACGAAGCTTATAGATCAATGTTTTTTCGATAACACATCCCTTACAGTGCCGATTACCACTACAATAACAAAACTATTATAATATTATACTAAATATTGGGTTGAAAATCGATAGCTTTGCTATAACATCTTGATAATGACTTCTAATTATTTGGGAACAAACCTATAACACTCTGATAAAAACTGGTAGCACTCCAATAACATTCCGATTACAAAGCGGAAACTTTATGATACAAAAACGATAAGTTTTCCATAAATAGTCGATAACACTTCGATAACAAAATTTATTATTTAGAACACTTCGTCGGTAACAGACATATTAGAAACCGATAACACATTGGATAAAACGCCCACAATCCGTCAATAACAAACTGACAACTCATTTCTAATAAGTCGTTAGCACTTCTACGACAAATTAAAAACGTGCTACCAGCTTGCGTGGTTTTAACTTGTTACATTTCCTATACTCTACCCTCTTTTCCTTTGCTTTGCTTTTCTTTCTTTTTTTTTGCTTTTCTTTCCATCTCTTCCTTTCCTTTGCTTTTTATACTCAGCTGAGCAGAGTTCACAGAGTATATTAATTTTGATCGCAAAACGGTACCCCGTAACGGCATGAACTAATCGAGATAGATATAGACTTCTATATATCAAAATGATCTGTGCGAAAAAGAAATTCATTTACCCATGCCCGTCCGTCTTTCCGTAAACACGATAACTTGAGTAAATTTTGAGGTATCTTAATGGAAGTTGGTATGTAAGTTCCTGAACACTCGTCTCAGATCGATATTTAAAATGAGCGAACTCGGACTATAACGACGCTAAATTTTTGATATCGAAAATTTCGAAAAAGTGCGATTATTCATTACAAATACGGATACAGCGATGGTAAGTGGGTTGACCTAATGACGTAGAAAAGAAAATTAGTAAAAGTTTGGACAATGGACGTGGCACCGCCCTCTTTTAAAAGAAGGTAATTTAAAAGTTTTGCAAGCTGTAATTTGGCAGCTGAGTATGTAATGTTCGGTTACACCCGAAATTAGGCTTCCTTACTTCTTTTTCTTTTATTCCTTTCCTTTCGATTCCCTTCCTTTTATTCGGTTCCTCTTCTTTAATTTCCGTTCCGTGCTTGCTTTCCTTCTTCTTTCCTTTCCTTTCCTTTCCGCTCCGTTCTCATCCTTTCCTTTATTTTCTTTTGTATCCTATCCTATCCTTCCGCTCGTTTCCTTTCTTTCCTTTCCTTTCTCTCAGTTCCTTATTTTACTTTCCTTGCTTTATTTGCTCTCTGAATTCGCTCATACCAATTCAACGACATTCATTGCTCCCATATTAAGTTACAGCGTAGTTACTACACCTACGTTTAAATTCTACATTCCCCAATATAGGATACCAGTCCAGACTCCCCCATACCATTAGGAAAGATGCTTTCACATCAAAAGTTGTTAATCTTTATTATTTAATAATTGTACACTGAATATTAAATGTAATATTTGATGTTGTTGAAATCTATGTTTCCACCTCAGGATATCCTGCATATACCTGGGCTCTCTAGGATAATTCAAAAGTTTCAATGATTAACCTTTTTTTATACACTCCACGACTTGAATAAACATGCCTCGAAGTGTGTTTCTTCAATTCCATCAGCTCTTCGCCTTTAATTGATAAGACCATGCCTGTACAGTACATCAGCCATATCCAATAGAAATCCTCAAGTGTTAACTTCTTCCTTGTGTCAACCACTTCGATGGAGGTCATATTTATATATTTTGCAGCTACCGTATCGTCATGATATTGTTCGGTCCACAATGTGCTAAAACCAGTGCCATGTATACGTAAAATCATATCATTGAGAGCTTCTAAATAAATTGAGTTTTCTTGTAATGGAATGCGCAACGGAAGGTCCTTGGTAAGATATAGCTTATCATTAACATAAAAAAGTGGTTTTCGTAGAAATCATTGTTGTTTTGCTAAAACGGTCCACACCTGAACTGAACACCGTATAACCGAAACAATGTGTGGATGTTGAAGTTGACTAGTTAAATATGCTTCTGGTATAGTCGATATAACGGTATTCATGAAAATGCTGCTCACAAAGAGCATGATATATAGGAAACGTTTTGTGAATTTGATTATGACATTGATCGTTCTTATGTACGAGGCTTGTCCAACAATGCTGCGCAATACTTCGTTAATAAGGACAGGAACAAAGACGAATATACCATACGAAGAGCGAATGTGCTGCTGTTGGCTTCTAATCCCAATTAAACGCTCAATGGTTAACATTAATGAGAACACGAACAGTAATACTAGGAGTATAAAACCTAACATTGTACTGAGAATAAACCAAAATATTTTACTATCAGTTATTGGCAGCATAATTTTCCAATCAACGGACTGCACTACTGCAGAAACTTCAAAACCAGATTTGATTTCAACTGGTGCTATTCCAATTACTATATCGATGCTATCGTTATGCAATAATTCTATCCAGTATGATATAGTTGGAAACATATCTATATTGATTGGAAATTTATAGATAAGTTTGGCATTGCGTCGTTTAGCGAATTCTTACACAATTTAGCAAAATATCCACCAGTTTGTATTTGACCATTGCGGTTGCGCCAAATAAGGGGGCCAGGTCTGTATGGGCACCAATATACTCCTTATAGCGGCACATTTCAAATCTTTGATGCGATCGGGAAAGAAATCATCATGCAATGTTTTACGTTGTATATGAAACTCAGGAAAATAGCTAAAAGTGTAAAAAAACCGTCACTGCTATAATCGCTATAAATCCATATAACGTTGCAACGGCGCATACTATTACTTGAATACAATTATTAATAATTAAGCAAATGTTATATGTTGTTATGTTCTTTTGATATTTGTGCATTGTAATCATTTAACGCTCGTGAAGTTCATTTTTATAACCAGTACTGTATGTAATATTAAGTTGCTATAATCTTAATAACTTTCGCCACTATCGTTCAGGAATGCAAACCTAACTGTAACATATTTTAATTTTTTGACTATGCACTCAATTCTTTAGCTAAATTCGAGCTTTGCATTGTAAGAATTTTTGGACATCAGTCAGTCGACCAAATAAATAAGATTAAAACTTGACTTGCGCATAATTTATTATTTTTCACGGCACTTCTAATTGTTATGATGACAGAAGACATTCGTGGCTCTGTTGGCAAACAATTATAAGTAATTTTTCAAGTTCCATATTGCTTTTGAGGATCGACCACTTATTAACATCTCGACGACATTGGTCATCCGTGGCTCTGTCGGCAGATGCTATTAAGCACCACTTAGGAAAATAAACCCCATTTCCTACACTGGCGCCCAACAATACTCCAGTACAATTGCTGGTAAACCCACCGCCCAGACTGGCACCCAACATCTACATATTGGAACAAAATCGACAAGTATCACTGAATTAGCTGGTGAATATTTTGCACTCAGGCGCTCAACATACATAAACAGTTTCCGTGTTGCTGTGAATTTCTACGCATTGAATCTTGGATGAAATCAGGCGTTTGACTAAAGCGGTCACTGTAGCTGTATTTCGTTGCTAACTAGTACAATTAAAACACTAGCTAGCTTACCGAATTGCATGGAAAGCAACAATAAACAGTAATCGAGTTGAGTTGGCTAAGCGCTTTCAGTTGAAACCGCTTAGGCAATTGTCGACCTGATTGATAGTGTTTTATAGTGTTGCATATTCAAAAATAGGGCACTATTGTGAACGAGCGAATGAAATGAACATACGAATGTGCAGATAAACAAAAATAACAAAATAACAGCGTGGCGGCAGGGTGACATTCATACAAACAAACACACGCATTTCATGTATTTTGTTTTTGTAATTCTCTGGTTGAGTGTCAAAAACATACTGCGCTAGAAGTAGAAATGTCATAGCAGCGAAAAAAAGTAACAATTAGCTGATAAACCTCCACCATCTGTATGGTTTTGGCATAATGAAACTGTTTAGCTAGTTGAAGCGTTTTTTCCAAGCTCGCTTGAAAAAAAAAAAACACCTTGTGTTGTTGTTGCTTGCAAATATTTTGGTAAAACAAGCACTCTACTTGAGCTATTACACTTTGTTCTGAAATTGGTGACATAGAAAACTAAGCTGAAATCCTCGGTGGTTGTTGCTGCATTAAAATCGTTTGCTTTTATTGTTGTACGATTTGTGTTGCGAAGAAGTCCTAGGCCGAACCAAGACATAAAAATGAAAGAAGGGAAAAATGCTGGCGCAAATAATGCAGCAAATGATGCGCATTATTCTAATGCTAATTCAACTTCCATGTCGCATGCTAACACTAGCATTTCTACAAGTAATAGGCCGCTTACGAACCAGGTTTCCTCTAATATAACACTAACCGATAATCGGTTTCGTCAGCTATTAGGGAACATGTATGTTCACTAAGAACCTAGGGGTACGTTTAGAAAATGTAGCGCATGTTTTAGAGGCGGACAAAACGTAAACCAAGGCGAAGATTTTATTGCAACTATACTCGTATATAAAGACGCAGAAAATGTTACCGATGAACGTGCAAGCTGGTGGCAGGGTGTTACAAACGAGGCTACGTCATATAATGATGCTATTGAGCTTCTGCGTAAAACATTTTGTCCCATAAAGCCAGATTGGTGGATATTTTCCGACATAAATCGAGAAAAGCAAAAGTTGTCTGAATCAATTGATGCATTCATATGCAAGAAAAGGCAGTTATTTGCATAACTTAAAGAAAGGTTAAGCGAGGCAACTATGCTGAACATAATTTATTCACAGCTTTTATTTAATATTCGCAAGAAAGTGCCTCGTGAAAGCGTAAATTCTTTTTATGAACTATTGGACAAAGCACGAGAAGCGGAAATGCTAATAGTAGAGAACAAAAGCCGCCGCTCGCTGTAATTATTGTAGGAAGAAAAATCATTCTGCAGAGAATTGCTACAAAAAGATAGAAGCGGAAAAGAAAAATGCGGTAAAGGTAAAGGAAACTACTATAAATTGTTACGAATGTGGCGCAGCAGGCATTAGGGGGGGCTGACCTAATCATGTGAAAACGACTTCATCGCTTAAAAGGACATTAAACGGAAATGTGGAGCATCTCAAGGCCAAAATAATGACATATCAGTTTTAAAAATCGGTCGTCAAATAAACAAGTTACAACGAAAAAACCTTTTTGGCTGTATTTCCAAGGATCAAAAAAAACTAAAAAATTTTTTTCCGAAACCCTCTCATCATAATCGTCAAATTTAGGGGCGCCCATTAGCAACTTTTTTTTTCGACCCAGTCTACTAGTCAGTGTATTCAACATCAACATACCAGTTGGCATACTACTCAGTCTATGCATCAATGTAATAACAGTTGACATACTAGTCGATATTTGCATCAGCATCCTACTATTTAATATACTAGTCTCAGTTGGGTTGAAAAATTACTTGAAAATTGATAAATTAGCTCAAATTTATGTTATTCATTATATTTCATATATATAAAAGGTATGTATATATATACATATGTATATAACTTTAAAATTTATCACTTCAATACATTATACTTTGGAATAAATTTTAATAAAAATACGTACATGTATATGAAAACTAAAAAGTAACGGAATAACACGAATGTGACGCAATCTCAAGACGCAGGGCTAAGTTTATGGGTTCACCATGACCAGAACATTCGCACATTAAATCCCTCAAGCCTAGAGAACGGCTAGAGTTCATCATGAAAGTCGGATGGGATGAGGTGCTGACCAAAGGTCGCAGTGCAATCCTCAATAAATTATCTATCTATCTAACGGAGAAGGGACGAACCAGTAGTGGTTGACTGTGTAAAACAGGCCAAGCTGCACTAGCGCCGTCCTGTTATGAGTGTTAATGGAGTTCAGATAGGTGGTAGTGATATGCACTTTACGGAAGTCATGCTTATGGCTGGATAACCGAATAATTTCATTTAATTGAGGGAATCATAACGGCTTTAAACGTTTTCGTTATTGACTAAAGGGATAATATCGGTGGATACTGGCTGGGTTTCCGGTCTTTCTCTGTTATTCTGGAAAGGCATAGGTTTTTAACGACAAGTAGAAAAAATGTCCTAGGCTACTGATGCCCTCATGACACAGGTGTTTTGGCATCGGTATAGGTCTTCCGTCTGGGACTATTGATATGGATGGCTTGGCCTTTTCAATAACTTCTTTAACCTCTGTTGAGGTAACGGTGAGGGTTGACTCGTCATGCTTGCGCTTGTGTGCCCGTTGATTTGGACGATGTCTAGGATTGCCAACTGAAGTATGCATTGCAAATTGGCTACAGAAAGCACTCGCGCATTTCCTCGAGCCGACAGATGAAATTCTAGTCAAATGAATTATTTAAATACTAACTAGTATTTATAACACCACAAAATAATAGCCAATGAACCATTCTAAAACTGACCAGTATGATGAACGCCACACAATTCTAGTCAATTAACTACTCACACACTAACTAGTATGAACAATACCACAAAATTATAGTCAATGAACTATTCAAAAGCTGACAAGTATGAACAAACCCACAAAATTCTAGTCAATGAACTAGAATGTTTGCTGACTACTTTGGCTTTTGACCGCAGGGAAGTCACTTATCATACCCGTTCTGCTATATGGGGCAGATGCATGGACCATGACAACAGCAGACGAAGCGGCTTTGGGAGTGTTCGAGAGAAAAGTTCTTCGAAAGATTTATGGACCTCTACGCGTTGGCGATGGCGAGTACCGAAGAAGATTTAATGATAAGCTGTACGAGCTATACGCAGACATCAACATAGTCCAGCGAATTAAAACGCAGCGACTGCTCTGGCTAGGCCATGCTATGCGAATGAAAGATGATGCTCCGGCCAAGAAAGTGTTTCTAACGGAACCCGCCTATGGAAGCAGAGGTAGAGGGCGGCCCCACTCCGTTGGAAGGACCAGGTGGAAAACGATTTAAACTCCCTTGGTGTGACCAATTGGCGCCGGTTGACGGAGCGAAGGAGCGTTTAGACGGTTAAGCGCCAATTAAGTAAGTAAGTAAGAATCACCATGGTCATTCCCTGTTGTTTTAATTCCCAAAAAAGATGGAAATCTCAGATTTTGTGTTGATTATCGCCGTCTAAATGCAATTACCGTAACTGACACATACCCATTGCCGAGAATGGACGATTTGCTCCATGCAGCAAAAGCAACGCCATTTATGTCCACAATTGATTTAAAATCCGGATATTGGCAAATAAAAATGTCTGAAAAGGACAAGATGAAAACAGCCTTCACGACACCTCTCGGCATTTTTGTATTTAACCGCATGCCGTTTGGGTTAAAAAACGCTCCAGCCACATTTCAGAGGCTAATAGACAAATTTCGATCTGGGTTGCCACAAATTTTAATCCTGGCTTACCTCGATTATATAATTATATGCTCGAAAGATTTTGAAACACATATGTCAGATTTGCGCTTAACGTTCAAACGACTTAACGATTTTGGTTTTTAACTAAATAGAGATAAATGTCTATTTTGCTGCTCAGAGGTTAAATACCTGGGTCATATTCTGACAGTAGATGGCCTTAAGATTGATAAGGAAAAGACGGATGTGATCATAAAACGAGCCAGACCGAAAAATGTAAAACAATTGGTATCATTTTTGCAAACGTGCTTTTGGTACAGACGCTTTATCCCAAACTTTGCCAATGTATCTAAGCCATTATCTAAATTGATGAAGCAGAATGCTTGTTGGGAGTGGGAGGAAGACTAGCAAAATGCTTTCGATGAACTTAAACGACTTTTATCGTCTCCTCCAGTATTACAAAAAGTCGATGAGACAAAACCATTCATACTCGAAACAGACGCCAGCAACTATGCTCTCGGGGCAGTGCTAATCCAGGAGGAGAAGGAGGAGGAGCATCCAATAGAATACGCCAGCCGCCTTCTACTTCCAGCGGAAAAAAATTACTCCACTACAGAGCGCGAGGCATTGGCCATAGTATGGGCACCTCAAACGTTTCGAGGGTACATTGAGGGGACTGAAGTTAAGGTACTTACCGACCATCAACCGTTAAAATGGCTATTCAGCCTGAAAACTCCTACGGGACGTCTTGCCAGATGGGCTTTACAGCTCCAAAAGTATAATTTAAAATTCGATTATACCGCAGGCAAACAAAACGTAGTTGCTGATATGCTATCCCGTCCGCCCTGTATCCTTGCTAACCACGTCGAAATAAACTGCGAATGTCATGCAATTGAAAGTGATTTCCCTAGAAAAGGGGCAGCGGAGTTCCGAAGCACGCAGATGAAAGATGAAAAAATTAAAGAAGTTATCGACTCTTTTGAAAAAGAAGACGAAAATGTCACTAGACACACCAACCGCGGATATATAATGATGAACAGCGTTTTATATCGTTTTTGCTCGGAGGAAGATTCGGAGAACGGTCAGCTGGTGGTACCAAAGTCAATGAGGGCCACAATCCTGAAAAAATTTCACAATGACCCCACCGCTGGTCATTACGGTATCGATCGCACAATTAATCGTATCACTCCGCATTATTATTGGAAAGTATGCGAGTAGATATTGCTAATTATGTAAAATTGTGCGTTGAATGCAAAAAACTTAAACCAACAAACTTAAAGCCTGCTGGCTTGCTTCAAACCGTGTGTAGCAATAAACGATTTGAAATTCTTTCTATAGATCTGTTTGGTCCTTTGCCACGCACCACTAATGGCAATAAAAGGATACTTGTAGTTGAAGATATTTGTAGCAGATGGATAGAATTGTTCGCATTGAGAGATGCTACGGCCGAGAAGTTCGCAACGGTTATCTTGAATGAAGCCATATTGAGGTATGGCGTCGCTAGACGAATACATGCCGATAACGGTGGCCAATTTGTATCAGCAGTAATGCAAAAGTTGACATTTTGCCTAGGAATTGATCAATCGTTTACCACCCAGAAGCAAACCCAGTAGAGAGGAAAAATAGAGATTTAAAAACCCAATTGTCAATCTATGTGAAGCAGAATCATTTAATTTGAGATACATGTTTGCATTTGGGATACATGTTTTCGATAAGATTTGCTATGAATACGGCAAAGTGCGAAAGTACGAACTGCATACCAGCATACCTCACCTTCAGCAGAGAACTACGAAGCCCGCTTGAAGTGTACCATGACCTAAAAGCTATTGTCAAAGTAGAGAATTTTGTGCCTCAAATAACGCCTCATTTGCTTAAACTTTCCAATACCTTAAGAATGGCAGTCGAAATGCAAGAAAAGCAGCAGGACAAAAACAAACGCTTCGTTGATAAGAAAAGAAGGTTACAGCCAACGTTTAATATTGGTGCCAAAGTATTGGTCAGTATGCATGTATTAAGTAAAGCGAATGAAGGTGTTATGTCTAAAGTTGCAACACACCGAGATGGCCCATATGGCATTATAGCCAAGAAAGGTTCATCGTGTTTTGTTATTGGTTCACTTGATGACAACAACGAAATGTTATATATTGTTATGTTCTTTTGATATTTGTCCATTGTAATCATTTAACGCTCGTGAAGTTCATTTTTATAACCAGTACTGTATGTAATATTAAGTTGCTATAATCTTAATAACATTCGCCACTATCGTTCAGGAATGCAAACCTAACGGTAACATATTTTAATTTTTTGACTATGCACTCAATTCTTTAGCTAAATTCGAGCTTTGCATTGTAAGAATTTTTGGACATCAGTCAGTCGATCAACCACTGGCAAATAAATAAGATTAAAACTTGACTTGCGCATAAGTTATTATTTTTCACGGCACTTCTAATTGTTATGACGACAGAATACATTAGTGGATCTGTTGGCAAACAATTATAAGTAATTTTTGAAGTTCCGTATTGCTTTTGAGGATCGACCACTTATTAACATCTCGACGACATTGGTCATCCGTGGCTCTGTCGGCAGATGCTATTAAGCTTCACTTAGGGAAACAACCCCATTCCCTACAACGTTTATTAAACTTTGTTGTTCATGCAGCTTTAGACGTTTTGCCGGTGTTGCGATATTATATGTCGTATTCCAAATAAATATAATACGACTATTACTTCGTTTGTGCATGAAGATACCACTTGATCCAGATTTTCAGCCAAAAAACCATTGCCTAAACAGCGTATAAGGGTAAATTACTTAATACACTCTTCTTCTTCTCACATTGCTCGTCCGATTTATAGAACGTAATGGAAGTATTTATTGTGATTTTCTTGATATCTTCGTTTGAGATGCACAACTCTTTGGCATTGTGTGCATTTACAAAGATAAGTTTCGGGAAATTTTGCACCAATTGAACTTTGCGTATAATATTATCTATATGTAAAACATCTGAAGTGTTCCAATTAATTAATGGATGGGTTGCGAGTAATATTGGTAACTTCACAATTCTTTCTTCTAACACTAATGTGTACAATTCAATATATTTTGATTGCTTTTTATACATACAAAAATATTCACTTATTTAAATTAAAGAAAGCTTTTAGGTAATTTACTATTTCTAATGTAATTCATCGGCCCCAATTTTATCTAGAAAGCTTGAGTGAAATAGAAAATGAATTCATTTAATTTATTAAATTTTCGTTGAGACCATATTAAAAATATCATGATTAATAATACTTGCCGTAAGGCCGTGATGTTTTATCCTTAATGGGCATAAAGTGGTCTTCTTAAATATCCGTTGTATAATGAACCCAACCAAAAAGCGATATAACGAAATTAAGGACGAAAAAGGGCCTTCCTCTAATAATTAAAAAAGATATTTCACTCTTATTGCGTTCATATAAATTTGCTCATTTTTTTTTTTGAAGAAAACGTATTTATAAAAAAAGGCGACCACCTATAGAACTAAGGCCCACTCCCTTTTAAAAAGACTCGTTAACACCTTTCATTTGATACCCATATCGTACAAACAAAGTCTAGACTCACCCCTGGTCCACCTTAATGCGATATCTCGAAAAGGCGTCCACCTATAGAACTAAGCCCCAAGCCCTTTTTAAATACTCATTAACACCTTTCGTTTGATATCACAAACGCATTCTAGAGTCACCCCCGGTCCACCTTTATGGCGATATCTCGAAAAGCGTCCACCTATAGAACTATGGCCCACTCACTATTAAAATACTCTTTAATACCTTTCATTTGATACACATGTTATACAAATACATTCCAGGGTTACCCTCGGTTTATTTTCCTACATGGTTATTTTCCCTTATGTTGTCACCATAGCACTCAACTGAGTATGTATGTTCGGTTACACCCGAACTTAACCTTCCTTACTTGTTTTTTTTTTTCAATTACGATGAGTGTGGTAAAAGAATATACTCAAAAAGTCTTAGAGCTCTATTGGTTGGATTACACTGCAACGTGAGCTTGATGGATCATAAACTTCAGGTTGTTGTCATCAATCATTACGCACAAATCTAAGTACGCGTAGTGCGTGTCCGAACATGTAATCACAATTTCTGAATTGATTAATATTTTTTTCATAGGTGTTGACTTCGTATGTTTCAATCATTCAGCCATACTTTTTCTTAGGCTCTTACAAACTAAATAAAATAGTATATTAAGACTATTCTAAGAGCCAAGTTCAAGAATTTACAAAAATGGTTCTAATATGCTATTGTGTTTTATTATTAAACTTCATCATCACATCACTGACTGCAACTCCAGCATTTTTCAATTGGAACAAAACAAATGATTTAACAATAAATGCGATTTTAAATAAAATTAATATGGAAGTAAATGTAAAAAAAATTATCGTTGTTAAGGCTGACAATTTGCAAAAGAACTGCCTTTCAGATGAAGATATTAAAAGAGCTACAGTAAATCATGTAATTTCATTATTACAACCAAATTCCGACTGCTTTGAAGGTATCATTGGTGATGTACTTGTAATACGCTGTGTGTCTGAGGAATTCAGACAAAAAGATTTCGACTTAATGGTGAAATGTTTAAAAAATAGACGACACAGTCCTATTATCTTTATATGGAATACCGAATTAGGCGGCGCAACGCCAAACCGACATCAAGAGCTTCAAAAGCAACATCGCTTACTTTTCGAATTTTGTGCACGAAAACGTTTGCTAAATGTCATTGGTATTTACAAAGATTACAAGAATGATGGGTATTTCTACACTTTTAGTTATTTTCCCGAATTTCATTTACAACGCAAAACATTGGATGAAGATTTCTTTCCGGATCGCATAAAAGACTTGAAAGGTGCCGCTATAAGAGCACTACCAAAACAATTACATCCATGGACACTCATTTGGCGCAATCAAACAGGTCACATAAATGTTGATGGATATTTAATGAGAATTTTACAAGAATTTACAAAGCGACACAATGCCACACTCACTTATCCTGTACCATTCAATCCAGATCAAGCTTATACAATACCATTTTGGATATCTCTAATGCAGAACGATACAATAGATGTATTAGTGGGAAATGCACCTGTAGATATAAAATCTGGTTTTGATATGACAACAACTATTGCACCAGTAGAATGGACAATGATGCTGCCTATGCCCCCAACTGTGCTGGATAGTGAAGTTTTTCTGATTATTCTTCTAAATTCATTCCTGGCTCTAATTTTGCTCGTACTACATTTTGTATTCCCTATATTGCTAGTCGCTGAAGATTTTCTTTTGCGAAGAGCCTTTCAACAAAGTCCTACAAATAATTATTATCTCTTTATATGGCTGCACGTCAATATAGTATTTCGTAGCTTAATTGGACAACCGGCGGGGATTCGACTTCCATATCCATTGCGCACAACGAAACGTGTTCTCTTCGGTCTGTTATTTATTAGTTGATTTTTTACCCGCATTCTAATACCAGCTGCGCTTAACTCTTATATAACTCACCCAATGTCTTACGTACCTATTAAAAGCTTCAATGATCTCCTTAATTCAAATATGAAAGTAAAACTTACAAAATTTCAATACGACACATTACCATTATATATGGGTGAAGAAAACTTTAAAAAATTTAATAAAATATTCTTAGTTTATACGGAACATGATGTATATACACTCCAGAGCATATTGTTGGACAGACAGCACGTTTATACAATATTAAGCCCACTTTGGCCATCCATTGCTAAATATCAAACGCTTTTAGCAAAGCCTCTCTTCTATGTTAGTGAAAATCTATATATAGTTAGAGGTCTTCCGATATGTTTACCTCTGCAAGAACACTCGATTTTCAAAAAATCGCTAGACGAAATGATTTTGTTAATTCACAGTGTAGGCTTAAGTGATTTCTGGACAAAATTGTCGTATCTTGATATGATAAGGGCTGGCAAATTCAATACAACTAGACCTCAAGAAACGCGACCAAACCAAATTGATTTAAACAATTTTTATTTGTTATGGTGGTTATATGGACTAGGTATCGCTGTAGCGGTTTTAGCATTCATCGCAGAACTTTTGTATTCCAAGATATCAAAAAAGAGGAGAAATACAAGAGTGATTACAACAAAAGAAAGAAATACGCAGAGCACGTAAAAGCATACAAATGGTTAAAACACCTCAAAAATACTCATCAAGACCCATGCCAAGTTTGGAATACATCTTTGTAAGACTTCAGCGGGAGCCCGCTTATAAGAAGTCAAGTGACGTAAAAACAAAAGTTTAGAACCGAAACCACATATAATAATTTTTTAGACTGAAAATCGAAACAACATTTTTAACCATTTATACTCGATTTATTTTTGGGATTAGTCACTGTAACCTAATCAGACAAGGTTCATAAAGATAGTCGTACCAAACATCATTGGGGCCGTGACTCACATTTCAAATCATTAAGTCCTGCATTCCTAATCAGCGGAAGGTTGCATCAATTCGACGCATTGCGACGAATAGGTCTGCTGATACTCCATCTGACTTCCGCCCCATTCTCCAAGGCTTTTGAATCAGTAATAGCTGAATAACTAACTAATCATGTACAAAATATGTAACTGCTGTCACTTATTCAGTCTAGATTTAAGGCTAAGCATGGTTGCACAACAGCAATGCTTACGATTATTGACGAAATTCACTTTGATGAGAACTTTGAAATGCTACTTTGTCTACTTGATTTTTTCTAATTCATTTGACTCCGTTGACCACCAGTTGCTTTGCGATAAGGTAAAGGCTTACCTTGGGTTGAGTGATGATAGTCTGCAATGTATCTACAAGTTTGACATGTGCTGATCACGTTAACTTAGCCATAGGTAAGGAATATGGTGCTCTGCGGCATTTGCGGCTATCAACGATGTTTACTACCCATAACATACGGCATAAAGTGGCTGTCCAACTAATTTTACCTTATTTGACCTACGCTGAACTGATTTACAACAAGCAAGATTCACACTTTGCTCAAAAGAAGATGCGGTCTTAAACCATATCACACGCTATGTGTATGCACTGTAAAAGTTTGATCACACATCTTGATGGAAATCTCACCTTTTGGGACGTCCAATTTCTGACTATCTTAAAGCCAGAAGCTATATATTTGTCGATTTGCTCACTAAAACGCCCATATATCTTTCACAAGATATGCTCGTACAACGTAGACTCGTAAGTAGACTTTTTTTCGTAAATACTATACGTACCTGGAACTCTATTCCCAATTTTATAAGAGATAATTCAAGTGGCAGCAAATTCAAGAATGTTATCTATAACTATTTCTCAGACAATACTTAGTACATAGACTGACATTAGAGTTAATAGCTTTGGCCTTTTTAACCGGTCTCCTGAGATATGACTTTATAAATGGATTCGCTGAGATATGACCTTGTTAACAGAATATCTGAAATACGTACTTTTTAACAAAACTCTTAATTTGCGGCTTATCTATTAGGATAGGTCTATATATCAAAACAAAAGCCAAACATATATCTAAAAAGCATGAAAACGTCATCAAATTTATTCATCTTTCAAATCTATTAAAAAAGATTTTATTTAAAAAACGTTAAATTTTTTACAACTGACTCAAAAACGCCAACCTAAGCCATTTAAAACTGTTTAATTTTTCAAAACAGAGGTCGATTTTTTAAAATCGCTTGCGACAATTTAGTTATTTAAAACCCGATATCAAAATCGTTATCAGCATCGAAGCGAAAGACAATTTCGCAGGATTATAAACTCTTATATTGAAAAATGTAGAATGTTTATAAAAATAATTACAATTATATCGTTTTCTTTTCTGGAAATATTACCCTGATGTTGCACAATTAAATTCTTACTTTTGATCTGGGTCACCTATCGCTATGTAAAATGGTAACGAGACCTCTTTTCTTATTTACTTTTGTGAAAGGAGCACACAAGCTCAAGGAATAGAATGGAAAAATCAAAAGGTAACATTTTTAAGTAAAGAAAACGCCATTAATAAATAAGTATTTATGCACAAGTATATTGAAAAATACAGAAATGCGAATTTTATTTATTACTATAGTACCCGGCAGACTTTGTTCTGCCGAAAACTGCTTTGCTTACATTTTAAAAGTGAGCCTCGCTTCCCCTGTTCACTCTCTATTCCATTCTCGACTACCTTATCTTCCATTTTTCTTCCCATTCTTGTCCATCCCATATTTGGTTAATCTTCCATCAACTTCTGAACACATTCCCACTCCCACTCGCACTCCCACTTCTATTCCTAATTCGAATCCCATACCTACTCCCACATCGAATTACACTCCCGTTCTTATTCCCACTTCCACAACTAGTCACCCTACAACAGCTACAGCTATCTTCCTCTCTTGCCTCAATTTACTCATATTTGGAAGCTCTATACCAAATATGGAATACCTGCTTCATCCGACCGGCCGATTTCATAGTCTTTGTTTTCTTAACCAATACGAAATAACATGAAACTAACGCAGATACAAATTTTAAAATGCCATTGATCTTTATATAGCATATATATGAATATAGTTAATTGCGACGTTTTACTGCCCGATAATATTCCTCAGTAAACAGATGAGATATTGCAGCTTCTACAAAAAAAAAAAAATTAAAATGTTAAATCTGCTTGCTTCTCCATTTCATGTTTTAGCCACGTATCTTCCTCCTCTCACTTTCTCGACTTTTCTCTCTGCTACTCTCACTTAATTTCTCTCCCACTTAATTTCTCTCCACAATTTTGGTTTAAATCTTAAACTTTTTGGTTTACATATACAACCAAACTTTATTGTGGCTTTAAATGCAGACCTTGCAAAGTTTAAAACGAAACGGCTCATATGACTGGCTTTTCATTGAAACATTTTTGTTTAGGTTTTAGTCCAAACAATTTCCATTTTTCAATCTTCTGTACTAAACTTTAAACTGAAATATATTAAAAATTGTATTTAACCTTTCAGAATTTATAATATAGACCAAAAAAGTTCAAAAACGCGTTACGAGTAAAACTTTTTGGTATTAAATTTAAAATATTCATCGAAAGATATATTTTCAATTGTTTGGATCAAAATTAAAACCAAGATATTTTATAAATTTCTTAAAATTATAGAGTAGTTTTAAAAGTATTACAAAAAAGCTTAAAATCAGCAGTAAACTTTGCGAAGTTTCAAAATATTTCCAAAAGTATTAATTATATGAATCGTTTCGAGGCCTTACATATACGGCATTGCGCAGGCATCTTCTAAGCATGCGGCCCATCCAGTTTTTCTCCAGCACTGCTCTGGATGCTAGTCACAAACCAACTCCTAGGTGGTGCGACCAGTCAAACATGAAACGCCTGCATATGATGTTTCAGATATCATTAGTGGTATAGGTCCGCAAAAAATTAGCACGATCAAGCGCTTGTTGGTGAAGAGGCTAAGGGTTGGTCCCCAACGAGGAAAATACTAATATAAATCTATTCAAATTTTACAGGCCAGCCAAAAACGATGTTGTCTGTTCTGCTGAACTTTAACAAATTAATTAAAACAATTTAAAGAAAAAAAATTCGATTAATCGAATATTTTCTTTTTTGCCATCCCTACCCGTCATTGACTGTGCTTTGAAATATGGTTGAAATATATACTCACACTGTGCCACCAAATGAGAAAAATCCTTTGTTTTTAAAAATACCTTATTTTCAGGTGTTGTCTTTTCTTAAGCCACCTCCATACAAAACCAAAATTAAAAGTTCAACAGTACCCAAAAATTAGCTCACATGTTAATAGCAATTTAGTTCCTTCGTGTCAGCCAAGGATATAAAGAATGTGTTGAGCAAATCAAAACCAGACCATGCCACGTACGAGCGTTTATATTTTATTGCACTTTACGTTAGGTGATTGAGACTGCACTCTTGAGAGCTGTTATCATGTTAAGGTGGCTATTGTTGCAGTTAAAATAATCCATCGATTTTTAAAGTGCGTAGATGTCTAGCTATGCATGCACATTAGACCCGTAAAAAGCTGTAAAAGTCAGTCCCTAAAGTTGCAGCATATATTGAGACAGTTTTGGTAAGTATTTGTTTAATCTTTCTAAAACTATCCGCAATTTCTTTTTTAACTTTTAAGCTATTGCATACATTTTATCGCGGGTTTGGCGACTAAATCAAAAAAACCACTACGGATATCTGTCAAAAAAGGTTCGAAAAGGTTCGAAAAACGTTCGGTGTTAGCAACAGGCCAAATACATAAAATTGGGTCTCTATCATAAAGTTAAAGTTAAAGTTAAACTTAAAGTTAAAGTTAAAATTAAAGCTAAAGTTAAAATTAAAGTTAAAGTTAAAGTTAAAATTAAAGTTAAAGTAATGTTAAAAATAAAGTTAAAGTTAAAGTTAAAGTCAATATTAACTTCTCATTTATTCAATAAAAGTAAAAAAATTGTTTTCTTATCGGTCACCACGCTTAAAAAGTGTAAGTTGAATTAATATCAAAGACAAAACTTGAATTAATATCAAAGAAAACAAAATGTTGCATAAATTTTATAATTGCATAAGTTGATAATATGCAATAGCTTTACCGCGGCAGTTCCCGAGGGCCACGCGTCCTTTTTTTTTATCAATTTTACTTCCTTTATATTAGTTGCGTTTCATATTTTTCCCCAATCAGTTGCTATACAAAAATGAAATGCAACCTTTCTGATAGCCTGTGAACACTCCATTCATGTGATATCTACATATATTGGCGTAAAATATCTCAGAATCATGCAGGTCCAAACTTTGGACATCGTATAGAAAACGAGGGCTAGGTTAGGTTAGGCTGAACTGGCCGGTCCATGAGGACCTCACATAGACTGAATGAGTCCGTAGTGTTACCAGAAGTTTGTTTTAACGACCAAACTGAAAAATCCTATCAAAAACCAGGACCCACTTACTAGAAGCTTCCTAGGACTTAAGCCACTTGCTGCTTCTAGATCTGACAGCTGTATCACTCCTTACTGGAGTTTGGCAAGCGCAGGGCATGACCGATCGTTTTCTCTGCACACGCGCACTTTCTACATCTGCTATCATTGGCCCACCATAATTTAAAGACATGTGACACTAAAAAGAGGTATACAGTCAGAATACCCGTCACAAGTATACATTCCTCTCTCTTTAATGATGGAAGAAAATTTGTTAGTCTATGGTTGTAAGACCTATACATAATCTTCGACACTCTCGATCATATGCACCTCGCGCCTTCTCTTAATCTCACACAATCTAATTGTGACGTCAACGGAGCAAGCTTCAAGGGATGCGCCCTTTTGGCTAGTTCATCCGCTTTTAATTCCCATCTTTCCCATATGACCTGGGGCCTAATATAGATGTATTATTCTCCCTGTATCGACTCTTTCCAAGTATTGCTAACATGTAAACACACTTTTAGAAGCTGTGCTATGCGAGATTAGTGCCTTGATTGTTGCTTAGCTGTCAATATAAAAGTCGACACGGCTGCAGTTTAAGCTATGTGCTTCCAGTATTTCTACTGCTTTGGTTACGGCTGTTACTGCCGCCTGAAAAACGCTGCAGTGATCTAGCAGCTTTTAGGATCTGTTTATTTCCGAATCAGCACAGTATACCACAGACCCAACTCTTTTCATTACTTTGAAACCAGCGGTGTACACGCGTGTCACCTCACCCACCATTTGGGCACCCTTACGCAAACTATTCACCTCTATTGTGGCTTTAAGGGCCTCTTCGAAGCGCAGATACAGAATTTTCTCTGTTCGTACTGTAATTGATAAAGCTATACTACTATGGCCATATGGTTTAGATATATACGCCGCCGATAAACGCCGCCGCCGATTTTTGTCGTTTTTCGCACGCCGCCGCCAAATGTCAAAAATAGCGTCGCGGCGGCGACCGGCGCGTTACTATATTTTCTACTCGTTAAAAACTGTTTAGGCCATTTATTGCTCATGTCGAAAATTGGTCGAAAGTGGTATCAACGGATGCGCATCACTGCCAGTTATAAGAAACTAAACGAAATTTCACTCTTTCTAACCCTAAAAGAAAAGTTATATAATAAATTTATATGATCACTTTGCATATTTGTTTCAAAAGATTAATAATGAACAATAATTTCGAATAAAATTACCCAAGGTGAACATGTTTTCAAATTGTCCTCAAGTTGTTAGAAAAAACACATGTGGGATTAACGTGCGCGACTAACTTGACAAGTAGATACCGAGCCTTACGAATGCAACCCTTACGCATGCAGAGTAGAACGCACTGAACACCGCCAATTCACTTTGACAAGACGAACGAAGGACGATCAAAGTCATTGTTAATAAAACCGCCATCAAGCGAAGTTGTCTAAAAACTGTTTCATGTAAAACCGTGTTGTTAGCCAATTAAATATATTTAAACTAATGTAATTTTGATCATGTACAATCAAACGAATTTGTGAACATTAAAATGTCAAAGAACTACAAGCTGCGTTTTAATTAAAGATCCCACAAAGTGGTGTCAAAAGTGGCACGAGTCCATAAGAACTCTCAAACATCTGATTATATGAATATGCACATTTTAAGTTTTTGGCTTGACGTATGTACACATACATATTTGTACGTGCAAAGTGGAAGCTCATGAAAAAACGCCAAAATCCAAAATCTGAGAATCCTAACGTAGCTACAAAAAAACGCCAGCAGCAGAGGCGCCAACGTCAAACAGCATCGGGCACAGGCGATTGTTAGCACAACAGCAAAGCAAACAACAGCAGAAGTAACAACAACATATATATCCAGCAGACGGTAACGAGTGACGAAATAAATGCAAAGAATTTTACTGTATGTATGTACTTTGAATTTTATATATATTTGGAAATACCGTACTGTTTTGCTTATACGTATGTGAGTCAAAGGCTAGGAAATAAAATTTGGTTGTTATTATTGGAAACTATTTGAAGCATTGCAGTACACTAGCGAGCACAATTTTAGCATAAGTATTTGATAGAGCATTTAGAATATTTCGTGCAACAAAATCTGTCCATACTTTAATAATTGCGATATAGTAGAGTGCGTAATATTATCATTACATACAATTTAAAGATTTTAAACTATTCAAATTTCTTACAAAATATATTTTAATAATTTTGATTTTCTAATAAATTGTAAGGCATGGACCGTGACGAAATACTTAGATTAACCGTCGATAGTTTGAAGGAAAAGCTGACTGAATTAGGGTTGTCAACAAACGGGCGTAAAGCCACATTACAAGACAGACTTTTAGAGCACTTCGGCCTGAATGTTAGCGATGGTCCGGAATCAGATGATAATGATACTCTAAGTCAACATAGTGTGCGCGAGGTCGTAGTTGAAAGATCGATGTTCACTCTTCGCGACATCGAAGATTCTATGACGTCATTCACCGCGTCTGGTCAACCAAGTTTCGAACAATGGTTAGAGGATTTCCAAAATAACGCAGAAGCTGTCAGGTGGAATGAATTACAGAAATTTATTTATGCGAAACAACTTCTTAAAGGGGCTGCCAAAATTTTTATCCGTAGCCAAGCTGGAATAAGCAACTGGAGTTCATTAAAACTCGCTTTGCGTCGAGAGTTCGGAGCCACCTTATCGTCCATCGAGGTACATCGTATCCTACGAAACCGCCGGAACCAGCCCGGCGAGGACCTGCGGAAATATCTGTACGTACTAATGGAGATCGGCAAGCCAATAAACCTGGACGTTTCAAGTCTTATCGAGTATTTCATCGCGGGTGTACAAGATTCTCGCACCAACAAGAGCAACCTTTATCAAGCGAAAACCATCGACGACTTAAAAGAGCAGATCAAGGTATACGAGAAGATCCGTTCGAGCAAACCCCAGACTGCGAGTGGGAATTATGTAAAACCAACGTCTTCAAACAAGGATTCATATAATTCAACCACGTCTAGGAAAGGGTGTTATAATAGCGGCGATCAATCTCACTTTGCCAGAAATTGCCCAAGCAAGCGGGTGAATTGTTTTAAATGTGGCAAGGAGGGTCATAAAGCCAACGAATGCGGAGGCACGGCGAAAGAGGTGAAGTCTGAAAAAAGCTCAGCGAACATGATGGCAATTAGACAGAGTGGTCTAATTTTTAAAGATGTATTCTTCAGCGAATCTAATCAAACAATTTCAGCACTCGTCGACACTGGGTCGGACCTGTGCCTAATGCGTCACGACACCCTGTTAATGCTACAATTAGACGTCGAGTTAAGTAAAGAAAAGCGGCGGTTGGTAGGCATCAGCAATAGTATGCTAACGACGATGGGCAGTTTCACGCTCCCCCTGTGTATTGACGGAATTTCTCTGGAAATAACCTTCCACGTCGTACAAGAACGAGATTTAAGCTATTCGATAGTGATAGGCAATGATGTCCTCAAACACGTTGACCTTATTGTAACCGAAGACGGAGCAATGTTTAGAGAGAAGATGATAGAAGATGCACACAAACGTAAGACAGTGGCCGGTAATTACGAAGGTGTTGGGCAAGTCGAGCAAAGTTCGGGCGAAAGTACAGCGGCGCGCAAGGCAGAGGCTGATGATTGCGCAAGTGCTCGTCCCGTTGATTCGACTGCAGACGATGTGAATGCGGTCTATGAGGCAATAAAAAATGCAGTTAGGAAACTTAAAGAGAAAGAGTTTTCTAGGGCTCCATGTAAGAGTGAGGAGATGCGAGACGGTGTCCGTGGACATAGTGGAAGTGCACAGACTTCGAGCGAGATGAGTACATGTGAACGAGAAGTGGAGCAGGTGAAACGGTGTGAAGGTAGTTTGCCTGGGAAAATCGACGAGTTGCAAGGGGAGTTCGAAGACTTATGTTTGGTAGCGGAGAAAGAGCTAGACAGCGGGTATGAGATCGATCTATCGCATTTAAATGCGACATCAGCAAGGGAGGTACGGAGTTTAGTAGCAGCCTACAAGCCAGCTAAGAACTCGGTATCGCCAGTAGCGATGAAAATCCTTCTGACGGATGACGTGCCCGTGTACGAACGACCAAGGAGAATGTCATATGCAGATCGACAAGTGGTAGATAATCAAGTAGCAGCATGGTTAGATGAAGGGATCATACGACCTAGCAACTCCAATTATGCATCACCAGTTGTTCTCGTAGCGAAAAAAGATGGAAGCAAACGATTCTGTTGCGACTACCGACGTCTCAATGAAAAGATCATCCGCGATAACTTCCCGATACCTATGATTGATGATGTCATCGAACAGCTCCTGGGAGCCAATATCTTCTCTACGCTTGATCTCACGAACGGGTTCTTTCATGTGCCTGTTGAGGAAGACTCGAGGAAATACACATCCTTCGTAACGCATGGTGGCCAGTTGGAGTTCATGTATGTTCCGTTTGGTATATCCAATTCACCGGCAGTGTTCTCGAGGTTCGTGGCTGCAGTCTTGAAAGATCTGGTACACAATGGAACAGTCATGGTGTACATGGACGACTTGATTATTCCCTCCAAGGATGAAGTCGAGGGCATCCGGAAACTGAGACAGGTGTTGGAGGTTGCTGAGGTGAACGGCTTGCAAGTAAAATGGAGGAAATGCCAGTTCCTGAGGAGGAAGGTCGAATTCCTCGGATACATCATTACCAACAATACCATACGGTCCTCTGAAGCAAAGACTAGCGCGATTAGGAACTTTCCAGTGCCAAGTGATAAGAAGTCCTTACAACGTTTCCTTGGCCTTACGTCCTACTTTCGAAGATTCGTCGATAACTACGCGGTAATCGCAAAACCCCTATCCGACTTACTCCGAAGGGATGTTAAGTTCGCGTTACAGGATGAGCAACTAGTGGCATTCCAGCAATTAAAAGCAGCCCTAACATCTTCTCCGGTATTGAAACTGTATAATCCAAGAGCGATCACTGAGGTGCACACTGATGCGAGTATGGTAGGTTATGGCGCAGTGCTTCTGCAGAAGGACGTTGAGGACCAGGAGTTCCACCCAATCCAGTTTATGAGTCGGAAGACGAAGCCCTCTGAAGAAAAGCTGCACTCCTATGAGTTGGAGGTATTGGCCGTAATCGAAGCATTGAGAAAATGGCGAGTATACTTGTTGGGAATAAGCTTCAAAATCGTGACGGACTGCAATGCGTTTACTATGACGCTCAAGAAAAAAGATGTCCCTCTTCGAGTTTCGCGCTGGGCAATGTTCCTACAGGACTTTAACTATGAGATCGAGCACCGGAGTGGATCAAAAATGCGACATGTAGATGCTTTGGGCAGGGTCTCCTGTCTGATGCTGGAGGATTCACTCAGTCATCGACTGAAACAGGCTCAGCTCCAGGACGACTGGATACGAGCGGTTCGGAAGGTTCTAGAAAAGGATGAGTACGAGGACTACTACGTACATCACGGTGTCCTATGTAAAGATCCGGTGAAGGAGTTAGTCGTAGTCCCATCGCTGATGGAAGATGAGATAATTCGTATGGCGCACAAACAGGGGCACTTTTCCATCAAGAAAACCCAAGAGGCGTTGGACAAGTCTTTCTACATCCCTCACTCGACCCCGAAGGTAGCCAAAGTAGTGCGAGGTTGTGTGGAGTGTCTTATCATGGATGCTAAAACTGGGAGGAAGGAGGGTTATTTGAATGCCATCCCTAAGGAGGACATGCCTTTGATCACCTTTCACCTAGATCATGTCGGACCAATGGAGACCACCAAAAAAGCTTATAATTACATACTAGTGGTGGTAGATGCTTTCTCGAAGTTTGTTTGGCTGTATCCCACGAAGGACACAGGTGCAAATGCTGTAATCGACCGTATGAAAAAGCAAGCGTCAGTATTTGGAAACCCTAGGCGGGTGATAACAGACCGAGGATCAGCTTTCACTTCGCATCTCTTCAAGGATTACTGTGAAAGTGAGGGGATTGAGCATCTCTTGATCGCTACGGGTGTTCCGAGGGGCAACGGACAGGTTGAAAGGATGCACCGGATAGTGGTACCGATGATAGCGAAGCTGAGCCATGAAGCCCCGGCGAACTGGTACACGCATGTCAACCGCGTCAAGCAATTTATCAACAATGTCGCACCTCGCAGTACGAAGGTATCGCCGTTTAAAATATTGACTGGTGTGGAGATGCGGATTCAAAGGAGTCCCCCATTGCAAGAGCTACTCGAGGACGAGCACGTAGCCGAGTTAGACGCGGAGAGAGAGGAAGTGCGCCGTCAAGCGCGAGACAATATTGCTGTAATACAGGAGGAAAACCGTAAGACTTTCCATAAGCACCGCCAAGCCGAGAGGGGGTATATGATCGACGAGCTGGTAGCAATCAAGCGAACGCAGTACGGATCAGGTCTAAAGCTGAAGGCCAAATATCTGGGGCCCTACAAGATTGTGAAAACCATGAGGCGCGGGCGTTATACCGTTGAGAAAGTTGGAGATCACGAAGGCCCAAACCGCACTATCACCGTTGCTGAACACATGAAAAAATGGGATCCATCATCCGAGGTCGAATGATAGCGCAGGATGGCCGAATGTGGGATTAACGTGCGCGACTAACTTGACAAGTAGATACCGAGCCTTACGAATGCAACCCTTACGCATGCAGAGTAGAACGCACTGAACACCGCCAATTCACTTTGACAAGACGAACGAAGGACGATCAAAGTCATTGTTAATAAAACCGCCATCAAGCAAAGTTGTCTAAAAACTGTTTCATGTAAAACCGTGTTGTGAGCCAATTAAATATACTTAAACTAATGTAATTTTGATCATGTACAATCAAGCGAATTTGTGAACATTAAAATGTCAAAGAACTACAAGCTGCGTTTTAATTAAAGATCCCACACACATTACCCAAAAAAAGTGCCGATTTTTAGAAAAATTTATATTGCGATTGGCTGAAAGATTAAGCGAAATCAGTGATGCAAAATTCTTTAGTAGGTTCTAGGGACATAAACATTCCTTTGAAATGATTCTTACCTCATACTTAAGTTGAGGATATATGTACGTACGAGAAGGGTTTGAAAAATCACTTGGCCTTACATTCAAGCATCTGTTGAAGTGTCTGAAATATAAATTTTGATTTTCACACATCATATTTCAACACGCAAGTCTCCCGGTTTGACATTTCCTTAAGTTGGCAGCCCTATCCAAAACTAGTACTTGGAGTAAATCACATTGATTACACTGGTTTACAGCCAAAATGCACCAGAGACGCCATTATGAAATCCCTATGTAAAATCGCCCCTTGATTCTGAAAATCAAGGTTATTTATAATTCTATATTTTAATTATATCTTTTTAGATATTTACGAATAATAAAAAAAAAAAAAAAAAAAAATTGTGCAATTCCAAATCGGCTTGAAGATTTTAAAAGGTAATAAAATTTTCTTAAACAATTTTTGCTAGGCCGTACAGATTTAAAGATAACGAACAATTATTACGTATTTTTTTATTTGTTTTTTTTTTTTTAAATATAAAAAAATGTGTATTTGGCGAGGAAGGATCTCGAAAACTTTTTATTTTTTTTTTGCAGATTTTGCTTCTTTCTAAGCTCTGTTTTATTACAAAAAAATAAGCTTTCATTCAACAAAATTGATGAACTAATACAAAAGTTATATGCATTCAAATAAATATATCCATATAGTAATACTTAAGTACCCTACAAATAATAGGATATGTACATATGATTCTGTCTTAACTCTATGCTCTTATTTTATAATTGAAAAAGTTATGTGTCTTGTTTTGACGCTTATTATACCTTTCATGAACATGAAATGGTATATTAACTTTTGTCCGCTGTTTGTAACGTTGAGAAATATAGAAGATAGACTCACCATTAAGTATACCGAATTGATCTCGGCGACGAACTGGGTTGATATAGCCATGTCCGTCTGTCCGTCGTCGGTCTGTCTGTTAGAACGCAAACTTGTCCCTCAAATTTTGAGATATCTCAATGAAATTTGGCACAGGGATGTATTTTGGTATTATATCAGACATTTGTCGAATCCGGTAGGATCGGACCACTATAACATATATCTCCCATACAAACGATCGTTCAGATAAGACGATTTTGGTCATTCCTGCCGCAATTTCGAAAGTATAAATGTGAAACTCGGTGATATATATTCTAATATATCATAGAAGATATCCTGAAAAAATCACTTTGATCGGAGCTATATATAAATATATCTCATACAACCGATCGTTCAGATAGAAAGATTTTTGGCCATTTCTCCCTAAGTTTCCAATATAAAAACGTGAAACTTGGTGATATATATTCTAATATGTTGTAAGGAATTTACTGCAATTCCCCTTATTTGCAATCTTCTGCTAACATTCGTATCGCTAAACTGTTGAATAAATAACTCCAATATTGAATAATGGAAAAATGGCCTTTATTAAAGTACTTCACAATAACACTTATACTTTGCAGCTAGCTTGCTTAATAACCAAACTGACTGATAGCTTAAATGAAACTGAAACTCGCCTCTACTCTTGTCGCCCTTTTATACTGTCTGATTTCCTCGTTGCATATTTCTAGGCTTTTCTAATTCCAGAACTTACTAGTTAGTTATGAATTTCTCAGCTACAACTACAGGTGTATAATTTTTATAGGTTCTCTCATACCCCATACGCTTGTATGTGTGAGCGAAACTTCCACAACTATAATTGCATACCTTTAGGAGCATCTCAGATAAGATATTTGCGTGTGTTTCTGCATCTCTTCTCCGCAGCGTGTACGTACATAGGTGTAGACAAAATGATTAAATTATTGATGTGCATTCACGTCACTGCTTAGCATCGGCATAGAGATGGTAGTACCCCTTAGTGTTCCCTCATTAGGGTAGGCACCTTGTCGTTGGTGTGAGGGCGTAGCCGAACTCCATAGCGCCCGACTATGAGGCGGAGCTGTTTAGGACTAACATCTACGCCGTTTCGCCTCATACGAGGGCGGCGGGATGTCGGTGACCAAGAACTGCCAACCCCCTAATCCAGGGTGTTATGCGGACCGTGCCTATTGGACGATTTGCAGACATGGGATAAATTCGGCTGTATTCGAACGGAGCCTTCCCGATACCGGGCCACCTCGGGAAGTATTAATGGCCTTACCAAAGCATGGGGCGCTGCTGTGGCGGACGGTTCTTTCCCCGTATATAATACTGGACCGCTGAGCCCGCCTTGTCGGGCAGGTGGTCGTACGACCAAGATGAACGACTCATTAACTGACTGTAATAAGGACGATGTAAAGAGGAGGACTGAGTGGCAATCCAAGGACGACAAATAGGAATTAAGCGATGCGTCGGACTTGGGGAGCGAGAGTAGTGCTGATTCAATGAACTCCGTGTTGGAGAAGCACACAAATGAAAACGGAGTAGAAGAGTGGAGAAGGGTACGGAGCAGAGGAAGTAAAAGAGCTCTCTCGCAGTACAGTGCAGCACTAAGAATTGTTCAACGCTTGGGAGCAGTGGTCGACCCAACAGAAGTGGAGTTCGAGCGCTTGGCATGGGCCCATGAAGCGGTAGAAGTAGGTCGAAGGCAGTTCAAAAGGTTTGCTGCGAGAAACCCTCGGTTCTGCAACCGGTACGAGGAGGAAGAAGCGTCGAATGGCAGAATGAAGAGGCAACGTTCGGCGGAAGGCGACATGCCTGCTTTCAAGAGGCAGAAAGGACCCAGTCCTATAGCCGCGAGGCAGGGAATTCGCATAGACAAGACAAGTAGGCCCAAAGCTGTAAGACAGATGGGCTGAGCGAGGTGGCAAATACCTCGAAAGCTGCGAGTCAGAGGTAAGTTCCAATTAAGGAAGTAGGAGATAAGCCAAAGGGAGATAACGCTAAGACTCCGGCTTTCTCGGAGGCGCTAAAGGGAGTTAACGCTAAGACTCCGGCTTTCTCGGAGGTGCCAAAGGGTCACTAAGACTCCTACTTTTCCCGAGAAGATGAGTGATGTGGCAAAGCAGTCACTGACTGTGGCGCTGGTTGATCGTAGCAGTGCTTTCGGGCAAATGACTACTGAAAGGTGGAGATCTGTGAAAAGGGAGCATATTAGCTTAATGCTTAAGATGATGCGGGAACAACCAAGTAAGCCCCTTCCAACCTTTGATTTGGGGGGATGGTATAACGGTGTGAAGATGATAGTGTGCGACAACAACAACGTGATGAAGTCGGAGGATACACTCCGTCTTCTGCAGAATCAGAATCCGAACATACCGACACAGGATTGGAAGGTACTTACTGTATCTCGGCCTACCGAGGATGGTCAGTTCTACATCTTCCAAATAAACAAGCAGGCGGAGGATATTTTGTACACGCAGCTTGGTAAAATGTCCTTTGGCACTGGCAAAATTTACATGCGACTCAGGAAAAGAAGTCCCGAGGATAAAAACCCTAACACGCTAGAGGTGGGCGAAGTCGAAAAGGACCTCAAAATCCTAAGGGAAAAAAGACAGGTGGAGGTCCCCTACGTCACCACGAACGTGCTAGAAGAGGACCAACTGCTAAATGGTGATGTGACTCGCACAGAGGAACACCCTGCACAACAGTCACGAGAGGCTGAATGGGGCCTCGAATACTCTAAACCAAAAGGGCAAGGGGAGGACGACGACGTCAAGACGAAGGTGCTGGAGGGGGACAAACAGCCCAATGGTTCTGCGAGTCCTACAGATAAACCTCCAACACAGTAAAGTGGCGTCGAGCGAACTCCTCCTAACCCTTGAGGAGGGTTCGTTTGACGTGGCGCTGATCCAGGAGCCGTGGCTCTCATCGGGGGGAAAGGTTTCTGGACTTAGCGCGCGCGGGTTTGGCGTTTACTACGCGCAAACGGAAGGACGGGTGCGAGCTGTAGTAATGGTAAGGAAACAGCTGCATTCATATATGCTGCGTAATTACACCACTGAGAATCTCGTAGCGGTGGCCGTTGAGCAAAAGAATAAGCAGGCATTTATCCTGGCGTCCTGCTACATGGCCCATGCTGCGGAGGTCCCACCGATGGATTGCAAAAGGCTAGTACAGGAGGAAGGGCGCAAAGGGCGGTTCGTCATAGGCGCAGATGCAAATGCGCACCACAATGCGTGGGGAAGATCAGATACGAACGAGAGAGGCGAATCTCTGTTTTGTTACATCCTGCAAACCAATTTGCAGATAGCCAACAGGGGAAATGTCCCTACATACATTGGTCCAACATCCAGCAATGTTCTGGATATTACATTGAGCCCCGAGCGTGATATATCAAGGTATTATTGGATGGTTCTTGATAGACCATCCTTCCCCGACCATGCGTATATCAGCTTCAATATCCCCATAAAGAGGGTAGAGAAGTGAGGAACTTTTAGAAATCCTAGGTCAACGAACTGGAATAAATTCCAGCAACATGTAGAAACAAAACTGGGACAACCCAAAGAGGTTGCTAATGTAGAGGAACTGGAGGAGTCGAATGTATTCCTAACAAGGACGCTTATGACTGCGTATCACAAAGCTTGCCCTCTAAGAAGATTCAGAGGAAAAGCAAAGCCGCCATGGTGGAGCAATGAGCTGAGTCTTCTAAGAAGACAGGTAAAAGAAATGTTTAAGCTCGCAAAGACCGCGGAAAGCGAAGCGTGTCGGGACGAGTACAGGTATCTACTGAGGATCTACAAGCGTGAAATTACCAGGGCGAAGAGAAACTCATGGAAAAGTTTCTGTACGGACATAGAGTGCTCCAGCGAAACAGCACGGTTGAAAAAATTCCTAGCAAAGGGAAACATAGTCCAGGGACTAATAAAGAAAGAGAACGGGGAATGGTCACGTAATAGTGAGGAATCCCTTGAGGTGCTTCTGGATACACATTTCCCATCGGGAGACGGTTTAGAGGAGCCAGCAGACATCACTCACACTTCGAACACGGAGCTAGTAGTGCCGGGCTTGGTGACCGATACCAAGATCGAGTGGGCATTGAAGACGTTTTCTAAGTTTAAATCGCCGGGCCCAGATGGTATATTCCCGGCCATGCTACAAGTCTCAAGTTGGGCGGTCGTGGAATGGCTTAAAATAATATTCGATGGGTGCATACGACTGAATCATGTACCGCACTCTTGGAGAACTGCTCGTGTAGCTTTTCTACCAAAGGCGGGGAAGATCGGTCACATGTATTCCAAAGACTATAGACCCATTAGCTTAACATCATTTCTGCTCAAAACCTTTGAGAGGCTAATAGATGTGTACATAAAGTCCAACGTGGATGAAAAGCTGCTCTCCACAACACAGCATGCGTACACCAAAGGCAAGTCGGTAGACACCGCATTGCATAGGGTGGTAATAAGCATAGAGAAATCCCTGGAATATAAGGAGTATGCTCCAGGAGTCTTCTTGAACATTGCCGGGGCTTTCAATAATGTTGCAAAATGGGCGATTATGGATGGTCTTAATTACATTAAAGTACATCCTGCCTTAATCAGATGGATCGGCTGCATGTTAAATTGCAGAAAGATTACATCACAATGGGGATTGTACGAGGCCACGAAATCAGTGGACAGGGGCACGCAGCAGGGAGGGGTGCTATCACCTCTGCTGTGGACGCTGGTCATCAACCAACTGCTCAGGCAATTCGATGAGGGACCCGTAAAACTTACGGCTTACGCAGATGGCGTTGCAATTGTCATACGTGGAAAGTGCCTTCCAACGATTAGTTCTTTGATGGATCGGGCGCTTCGCGATATTCATACCTGGGCATCTAATCTCGGGTTGGAAGTCAATGCGGAGAAGACGGATATGGTCTTGTTTACAAAGAGGTACAAGGATCCAAATTGGACCAGGCCTAAGTTAGGAGGGGTTACCTTACAGGAGAAACCTTGCACAAAATATTTAGGAATCATCCTAGATAGTAAGCTGTCATGGAAGCTCAACGTGGAGGAGAGGGTCAGGAAGGCCTCAACGGCACCCTACGCATGTAAAAGAAAGCTGGGGTGTACGTGGGGCCTATCGCCCTCTCTTTCTCATTGGGTTTTTACAGCGATTGTAAGCCCTATTCTATACTACGGAGTTCTTGTTTGGTGGAAAGCCACACAAAAAACAACATACCTCAAAATTTTAGAGGGGGTATGCAGACTATCGATGCTTAGCATTACGGGAGCCCTGAAAACAACCTCGATGGCTGCACTGTATGCCATTTTGCACATCCCCCCTGTAGACCTAGTAGCAAAGAACAAAGCGTTAAAGACCGCAACCAGGCTCGGTGCTTCGGGGCAGCTTGAGCGCCGACCATATGGCCATAGTAGTATAGCGTCATCAATCACAAGACGAATAGACTACATGATTCCCTATCTGCGCTCCGAGGGAGATCTTAAGGCCACAATAGAGGTGGACGGTTGGCGCAAGGGTGCGCAAATGGCGGACGAGGTGATACATGTGTACACCGATGGTTACAAAGTAGTGGAAGGAGTAGGGTCTGCGGTATACTGCGCTGATCCGGAAATAAGCAGATCCTACATGATGCCGGATTACTGTAGCGTTTTCCCAGCGCAAATATTAGCCATAACCAAAGCAGTAGAAACCCTGGAAGAAAATAGCTTAAGCTGCAACCGTGTTAACTTTTATATTGACAGTCAAGCAGCAATTAAGGCAATAATCTCGCATAGCACAACATCTAAATGCGTATTAGAGTGTAAGCAATCTCTGGAGAGAATCGGGACAGGGAGAAGCATACATCTATATTGGGTCCCAGGGCATATGGGAATAGATGGGAATAAAAAGCGGATGGAATAGCTAAAAAGGGCGCATGCCTTGAAGCTTGCTCCGTAGATGTCCCAATTAGATTGGGCGAGATTAAGCGAAGGCGAGAGTTGCACATGATCGACCAAGCGGGAAAGGCGTGGGTTCAAGCGCGGGGCTGTAAAGTGTCGAAGATTATGTGTAGGTCTTACAACCTTAGACTAACACAGTTGCTCCTATCATTAAAAAGAGAGGACTGTAGACTCATGACGGGTATTCTGACTGGACACTGCCTTCTGGCGTCACATGCCTTTAAACTAGGCTTGGTCAGTGATAGCAGATGTAGGAAGTGCGGGTTGGAGGAGGAAACGATCGAGCACGTTCTGTGCTCGTGCCCTGCACTTGCCAGGCTAAGACTCCAGCTATTAGGGGTGATACAGCTGTCAGATCTAGAATCAGCAAGTGGCTTAAGTCCTAGGAAGCTTCTAGTATTTGCCAGGAGGACGGAGTTATTTTATAACATAGGACCTGGTTTTTGATAGGGTTTTTCAGTTTGGTCGTTAAAACAAACTTCTGGTAACACTACGGACTCAATCAGTCTATGTGAGGTCCTCATGGACCGGCCAGTTCAACCTACCTACCCCTTAGTGTTGCTAACATTCGTAACAATATCATAGAAGATTTCCTGTTAAAATCATTTCGTATGGAGCTATATATTATATATATCCCATACAACCGATCGTTCAGATAAGGGGGTGGTTTGCCATTTTTTATTTTATATTTATCTTAAAAATCGTTTAGGTATGTAGATCTTTTCACTATATATTTCTTATCTTATAAATCCGATTATTTGGAGATTACGAACGTGATAAAATTATTGTTCAGCCCCATTCATGAAAGGTATGAAGTCTTCGGCACAGCCGAAGGCAGTTCCGTCCTTACTTGTTTAGATTAGGATCGGTTTCTCTTATGAGAAACCAACAGTAGTCACCTATCATAGCAACATCCCAGAATCCTTGATACCGACTTTCAATCATTTTCATTTGCTGGTGAAACCTTTCGACATGCTCGTCACTTTCGTCGCCAAGATTTGGCGGGAAAAAATTTACATGGGAGTATAGAAAATGAATTTTTAAAGACATATTTACTCCTTAAAGAAAATCAAAAAGTATATTAGATAAATACATAAGTGATACATTAGTAAATAATTTTTATAGGCTGGATTTATCTTTCAATTCAGAACAAATTTTTAGTTTACATTTTTCTCATTCTTGTTTGTTCGAACTGGACGATGAATTCAGATTTAGGGCTACATATTCTCATGTAAGTTAAAAAATGTTCATACAATTTTTTTGTTTATCGGGCAGATAGGTTTTAAAGTTAACTGAGAAAACAGTCTTAAATATTTTTATTTATTTACCCATTTCCGCATAGTTTTTGATTAAGTCGTTCACTATTATCTCGTGGTTAGGACTTTTGTGTTTGCCTAAAAAAGAATTGAATGGATATTTCAGCGCACCACTTCTCCTTCATATCAACATCTATAATGTTTTTTTTTTGTTTTGACAATGAATAATAATTTTTCAATTTCTGCTGAAGAAAAATTTGATGCGCGCTTCTGGTCAGACATTTTGCTATTTTGTTTTGATTATTATTCTTCTTTCTCAACTAATAAACAATGTTGCCATACTTTATTACTAAAATCAGCTGATTTTATTTGACTTCATTGGAAAGTTAACTCTTCACTGTGAAATTGAAATTTATTGAAGTGTAGGTTAACTCTGGCAATTGAGGTAAAGTAAAATTTGAGTTAACTCGCCAGTGTAAAAACGGCTCTAATTGAACCTAATTTTTCTTTTTTTTTAAACGGTCATTCGCAAATATCGTGATTTTTCATAGGAATTTCATAATGGCGTCTCTGGTTCAGAAGAAAAGTTGGAATTTGCGATCCAGTGTTATAGCCTATCAACCAAGTTTAAATATCACTACACGTTACGACTTCTTTTACAAATGTGAATACGTAGGCACCAGAGATCTGCTTTGAGTACTAATAAAATTAGTGTATTTAGTCATGAGCCAAAAAATTGTGTCTAAATGTGTACTTAGTCAAGTACAGAAAAATACTATGAGTGATTAGCACATAAAATAGAAAATACATACGAGTGCCCCGTAACACATATGTCTCATACATATATGACATTGTTGATTATAAACTGATGTCATAGTCGCTTTAGCTCATTAGCACTTTGATTACGTGTGTAATACACTGTATACATCATTTATCATCGGTTTTACTTTGGCGCTGTATTCAGTTTAGTTTCGTGTATATCGTTGTGTTGCTAGCATCAGAAGACTGATATAACTTTATTCATTTTATTGCACTATTAGTCTTACTTATTCCAATTGATGTTTTCGTATAAGACAGTTGACTTTCTTGCTCAATAAGCCAATTGAGTACTGAATTGCTTCGTGGCTTATGAGCGGTTATTAATTTCACGAAGCATGACTATGTAAATGTGTGTTAGTGGATATAAGTGTTTGATATTCTTTGTTTGCATACGCACTAATACTCATTTTTTGGTTAGTCCACTAATAACCTCAAAAGATGAATAATTGCAGCTCACTGGTAGGCACATATATTTACCAGGTGAGCCTTTGTCTTCGCAAGAACACTCAAAGTTGAGAAGCAAAAGCTTTCCCAAGACATTCGAACTAATGACCGTGTGTGCTACTACCCCAATGAAGTGAACAGTCGAACTAGTCTGAAAGCTCAAGTTAAGCGGTCGTCCATAATGCGCACTTAGATCATAAGGCCGGAAAACAGTAGTTAACATCTTTCAACTTAAAATCGGTCGACTTTCATTCTAAAATATCGTTTTGATTTAACGAAGACTTTTGAAATCAATGTTGAGAACAAAAACGTCTGCACACTTTGATCTACATTTTAAAAATTGTATCCTGTGTCCTTGTAAAATTTTAATTATGTAGATACGCCGAGGATTATACGATTTTCACCCATGAGTTACGTAATGACATCCACTTAGACTGCTTATGATTTCGAGGGTGGCATCCTTGGCCGAATAGTCACTCCGTAACGTTTCAAGGTGTTTCTCTGATGTAGCTCGGCAGCATAGCGCTGCAAAAGCATCCTTTGGAAAGTCTTCAGAGCTACACCTAGAGCTCCTAGGTAAGTGACATCGACGAAGGTATGAGTTCGAAGTCGCAGTTGTATAGTTTCTGTGTTGGTATATTGTGTGAGGGTCAGGATTCGTGGTAGCGACTGGTGGTCGTGATTGATACTGTTCGCACATCGGGAATTGTAGCTCGTAAAAACAGCCGAAAATACTGCAGGCGTCATGTGCCACGAGAGTCATGAGTATTAACGGCCAATTAATAGCAACCGTAAGTCGCCTTTGTGCGTGACCGCCAAAGAGCCACAAATGATTTAAAGAAATTGTGTTCGCGACGATTATTAGGAGTTAACACCAGGTGAAACTACGCTTTGCATGAGATATACACACAAAAGTGTGACCATTTTATGCATCTCTTTTTTTTTTCAGCAGACGCAGCAGTACCAATTCCAAAGACCGCGGTTAGGTTCGGAGCCACTGTGGAGTACGTGAATAACTAACAATCCCTCCGTAAGAGCTACTCCTGAAAATTTTTGATAGATCTGCGAGATTTTCGTCATTCTGATCATTTGAGTATACTTATTGGTGAGCCTATCTCTTCTTCTTTAAGGACTTACAATACGGAGATTCGTAATAAACTTAGGTCAGGTTAGGTTAGGTTGAACTGGCCGGTCCATGAGGTCCTCTTGGCAAATACTTGAAGCTTCCTAGGACTTAAGCCACTTTCTGCTTCTAGATCTGACAGCCGTATCACTCCTAATAACTGGAGTCTTAGCCTGGCAAATGCAGGGCACGAGCACAGAATGTGCTCGATCGTTTACTCCTACAACCCAGACTTCCTACATATGCTATCACTGACCAAGCCTAATTTATAGGCATGTGATGCCAGAAGGCAGTTTCCATTCAGAATACCCGTTATGAGTATACAGTCCTCTCTTTTTAATGATAGAAGCAACTTTGTTAGTCTAAGGTTGTAAGACCTACACATAATCTTCGACACTTTACAGCTCCGAACTTGAACCCACGCATTTCCCGCTTGGTCGATCATGTACACCTCTCGCCTTCGCTTAATATCGCCAGTCTAATTGGGACCTCTACGGAGCAAGCTGCAAGGGATGCTCCCTTTTTAGCTATTCCATCCGCGTTTTATTCCCATCTATTCCCATATGCGCTGGGACCCAATATAGATGTATGCTTCTCCCTGTCCCGATTCTCTCCAGAGACTGCTTATACTCTAGCATGCATTTAGATGCTGTGCTATGCGAGATTATTGCCTTAATTGCTGCTTGACTGTCAATATAAAAGTTAACACGATTGCAGCTTAAGCTATTCTCTTCCAGGGTTTCTGCTGCTTTGGTTACGGCAAATACTTCCGCATGGAAAACGCTACAGTAATCCGGCAGCCTGTAGGATCTGCTTATTTCCGCATCAGCACAGTATACCGCACACCCTACTCCTTCCACTAATTTGGAACCATCTGTGTACACATGTATCGCCTCGTCCGCCATTTGCGCACCCTTGCTCCAACCGTCCAGCTCTATTGTGGCCTTAAAATACCATTTTATTTTCCTAAGGTATAAAAATGTTGTTCATTGCAGTCTGACTGTGTATCAGTTGTACTTTACCTGTTGGAGAGGCTTCGTTCAAATGACTATACTGGCGTTATTTTTCCATTAAAAAATACGAGAAATTTTGAATAAGCACACTAATGTATATTTATTGAAGTTTTGTTATGAATTTGCTCAACATTCTTCGGTTTTCATTGTAAATAAAATGATTTTTAATTTAGTACAACCCTTGAACGTTTTAAGATTCAAGGATAAAATTCTTAACTGTGAAGGACTCGATATTTTAACAATATTTTTTCATTAAAACTATTAAATTTTTTCTATTACGAGCATGCAAGAGAAATTTCAGTTATATTTAAGTCCTTCCTACAACACTTTAGTATTTACCGCAATTACTCACGATTTACTTGCATCCTTGTTTGTATTTTGTAATACAAAATTTCAGCAAAAAATACGACAATAGATAAACTAACGCCAATGCCATATACAAACAATAGATAATAGAAGTTTTCTAAATCCATTATCTTTGCTTTAACCGAACCCAAATTGGTTGTGATATTAAGTTTGCCTGCCATTACCATATCATCATACGACTGTTTTGTCCACAACTCAGATAGGCCAGAACTTTGTATAAGCAAAATCATGTCATTGAATGCTTCTTTATAAATTGAGTGCTCATGCAATGGAAAACACATCGGTAGATCACGAATCAAATATATATTTTCATGAACATAGAATAGAGGTTTCGGCAAAAATGTTTGATAACGCGCTATAATCGACCAAAGTGGCGTAAGTATTGTGTAACCGTAACGTGTATCCATAGTTGTAGCTAACTGTTTACTTTCGGGTGGTAATTTAAGAGTTTGATTTAGTTTTTGCAAAGAATCCATATTCAAATACATAGCAAGTGTTTCATATTCAAATTGCGTTAATTTTATAGTAATATCTGAATCCACCAGCTCTTTGAAAGTATTTAGCTTAGGATAATGCAATGGACTGGTGAAATATGAATTCAAACCAGATGTTATTAGAGTACTCATTAAAATACCACTTAAAAATAATATAATATAGATAACACGTCTGCTAGTATGACCTGCCATATATGAAGATTGTCCAATCATGCTACGTAATACTAAATTAATGAAAATGCTCAGAAAAAGCGCAAACCAATTTGCATGATATTTTTTTAAGTTTCGACGTAAAAGAAAACTTTCTATAGTGAAAAATAAAGTAAACACGAACAGCAATATTAGCAGTACAATACCCAGCCAAGAATTGATCATAAACAATAATATTTCACTATCGGGTCTCTCGGATGGCAATGGTAGCATTATTGTCCAATCCGATAATAGCACAACTGTTGATACATCGTATCCCGTTATATGTTCCATGGGTGCGATTCCCATCACAACATCAATTGTATCATTCTGAAATAAATCGATCCATACTGGTATATGCACACGTGAATCTGCATCCAATGGTATTGGCCAAGTGAGCGTGGCATTGTGACGCCTTACAAATTCTTCTAAAATTTTCGAAAAATATCCACCTGTCTGAGTTTGACCAGAACGATTACTCCAAATAAGTGCTAATGGTTCATTATATTTTGGTAATGCTTTTAGAGCTGCACCCTTTAAATCCTTAATACGATCAGGAAAAAATGGCTGCATCAATGGTTTACGTTGTAAATGAAATTCTGGAAAATAGCTAAAAGTGTAAAAATGTCCATCACTGAGATAATCTCTGTAAATGCTTATAACATTCAATAAATGTTTTTGTGCACAATATTTGAAGAGTAGTTCTTGTTGCTTTTGTAGTTGCAAACGTTCAATTGCTCTAGTTGCGGTATGTTCTGTATTCCAAATGAAGACGATGCGACTATTCCGCCTTTCACCTAAACATGAAACCATTGTATTTAGTAATTTTGTTGAAAAATTCGTTCCTAAGCAAAAAATTAGGAGTGTTTCGCCCTTTACATCTTTATTTGGGCATGGTTTGTTTGATTTCAGTAGTAAAATGCTGTTATGAGTTTCAAGTAATTTCAAATCATAATTTGAAAGACAGAATTTGTTTGTAGAGTGTGCATTGAGCACGACTATGTTACCAATTTTGCGTTCCATATCGATTTTATTAGTGATTGCAGCAAAATTGTCAATTGTAGAATCATTCCATATTACCGTTGGATATGCTATGATCAATGGCAAGCTTAAGATGAGACAAGTAAATTTGCTGACGTTCATATACATCTCGCTTTGTACTGTATCCTGCGAATCAACTTAATCAACTATTATGAAAATTGTATGAATTTGAATAAGAAATCTTATACTGCGTTTAGGACGAGTAGGGGTATATGTAAATAATTATATATTTTTGATAACTTTATCTTTTATCTGCAATAGTGATTTTCAGTAAGTAGTAAACAGAAATCTACTAAATTAATGTATCATGATTGATGTCATATAAGTATCAATTACGGGCCGCATTCTCAATGTCAAACGCTTTATGATGTTGTAGGTACCAACTATGGACCCATTCTTTATTGCAGAACGATTAATGTTGTCTAGGTATAAATTAAAGGCCTCATGCACTATTACCAAAAAAGTGGTGATGTTTAGGTATTAACTAAGAACCGCATTCTTCGAAATGATTGATTACAACTAGGTATCAATTAAGGGCCCCATTCCCTAGTGCGAGACGATTGATGATGTTAATGTATCAATTAGGGGCCTCTTTCTCTATTGCGAAACGATTGATGATGACTACGTATCAGTTAACAACAATTCGATGTCGTGCTATTTATTTTACCGGATGATGGAAAAACAGTTCAGCAAACAGAAGAAACTGGTGTTTCTGATGCTATCAGTGTAGCAAGGCTCCCACCTTGATTTAGTTCGAAATAGAAAGATAATTCCAAAAAAGAACGGAAAAGATAACACATAAAAAGTTGTAAAGGAGTAAGTACCAGATAAACATACAGGTCTACATCCAGAAAACTAATGGTTTTAAATTAACTAGAGTACGTCACGGATTCAAGGAAACCACAGAAAGTCAATAAGTCGTCGACAATAAATCGATAACACGACGCTTGTATATCAATGCTTTCTCGATAAAACATCGGCTGCACTTCGAGTAGCACTCCGATAACAAAATTGTAAATATTCGGTAGAAAATCGATAGCTTTGCGATAACATTTTGATGATAACTTATGATTATTTGGGAACAAATCGATAACAACTTGAGAAAAATTGATGGCACTCAAATAATATTCCGATTACAAAGCGGAAACTTTATGATAAAAAACTTGAATGTCCAGCAAATAGTCGATATCCCTTCGATAACAAAATTTATAATTTATAACGCATCGATACCAAATCTATAACTCGTTTATCCATCGTCGGTAACAGACATACATATAACAAACAGATAACAGATAACACGCCCACAATCCGTCAATAACAACTGACTATTACGCTCGTTTCTAATAAGTCGTTAGCACTTCCACAACAAATTGAAAACGTGCTGCCTGCTTGCCTGGTTCTGACTTGTTACCTTTCCTATACTCTTTCCTCCTTTTCTTCCCTTTGCTATTTTTTCTTTCCTTTCTTCCATCTCTTCTTTTCCATTCCTTTCTTTTACTTTTCTTTTGATTCTTTTCCTTTTAATCGGTTCCTTTTCTTTAATTTCCTTCCCTCCTTGTTTACTTATTCTTCCCTCTCCTTTCCTCTCCTTTCTTTTTTATCCTTTACTTTATTTTATTTTCCCCTCCTTTTGTATCCTTTCCTCTTCTAGGGTTCATTTGCTTTCTTTCATTTCCTTTCCCTCAGCTCCTTATTTTACTTTCCTTACCTTTATTTGCTTTCTGATTTCGCTCATACCAATTCATTGTTCCCATATTAAGTTACAGTGTAGTTACTACACCTACGTTTAAATTCTACATTCCCCAATATAGGATACCATTTCAGACTCCCCCATACCATTAGAAAATATGTTTTCACATCAAAAAGTGGTAATCTTTATTTAATAATTGTACACTTAATATTAAATATAACATTTGGTGTTGTTGAAATCTATGTTTCCATCTCAGGATATCCTGCATATACCTTGTTACCTGTCTAGGATAACTCAAAAGTTTCAATGATTAAAATTTTTTATACACTCCACGACTTGAATAAACATGGCCGCGAAGTGCGTTCCTCAATTCCATCAGCTCTTCGGCTTTAATTGATAAAACCATGCATGTACAGTACATCAACCATATGCAATAGAAATCCTCAAGTGTTAACTTCTTCCTTGTGTCGATGGAGGTCATATTTATGTATTTTGCAGCTACTATATCGTCATAATATTGTTCGGCCCACAATTTGCTAAAACCAATGCCATGTATACGTAAAATCATATCATTGAGGGCTTCTAAATAAATTGAGTTTTCTTGTAATGGAAGGCGCAAAGGAAGGTCCTTGGTAAGTATAGCTTATCATTAATATAAGAAAGTGGTTTTCGTAGAAATGATTGTTGTTTTGCTAAAACGGTCCAAAGAGGACTGAGCATCGTATAACCGAAACAATGTGTGGATGCTGAAGTGGACTAGTTAAATATGCTTCTAGTATAGTCGATACAACGGTATTCATTAAAATGCCGCTCACAAAGAGCATGCTATATAGGAAACGTTTTGTGAATTGAATTGAGACATTGATCATTCTTATGTACGAGGCTTGTCCAACAATGCTGCACAATACTTCGTTAATAAGGACAAGAACAAAAACGAATATACTATATGAAGAGCGAATGTTCTGCTGTTGGCTTTTAATCCCAATTAAACGCTCAATGGTTAACATTAATGAGAACACAAATAGTAATACTAGGAGTATAAAACCTAACATTGTATTGAGAATAAACCAAAATATTTTACTATCAGCTATTGGCAGCATAATTTTCCAATCAACTGACTGCACTACTGTAGAAACTTCAAAACCAGATTTAAATTCAACTGGTGCTATTCCAGTTACTATATCGATGCTATCAGAATAAATAAAAAAATTTAAGGCGCGATAACCTCCGAGGAGATCTAAGGCCGAGCTTCTCTTCCAATTTGCGTCGTGCTCCTATTGATTTTCCCTACATATCGACCGGACGGAACCTACATGTTTTATGCCGACTCCGAACGGCATCTGCAAGGCAGATGGGGTTTCACTGAGAGCTTTTCATGGCAGAAATACACCCGGAGCGCTTGCCAAATACTGCCGAGGGGCGACCCCGCTTAGAAAAATTTTCTTCTAATTGAAAAACCGTATTTATAAAATTTTGATGTTGCTTTGCCCGGGGTGTGAACACAGGGCATACGGTGTGGTAGGCGGAGCACGCTACCATCACACCACGGTGGCCGCCAATATCGATGCTATCGTTATGCAATAATTCCATCCAGTATGATATAGTTGGAAACATGTCTATATTGATTGGAAATCGATAGATAAGTGTGGCATTGTGTCGTTTAGCGAATTCTTGCACAATTTTAGCAAAATATTCACTAGTTTGTATTTGACCATTGCAGTTGCGCCAAACAAGGGGCCAGGGCTGTATGGGCACCAATATAATTCTTACTTCCTTTCAAATCTTTCATTCGATCGGGAAAGTAATCGTCATTCAATGTTTTACGTTGTAGATGAAAGTCAGGAAAATAGCTAAAAGTATAAAAATGCCCATCAATCGCTATAATCGCTATAAATCCCTATAACGTTTATTAAACGTTTTTGTACACAATATTCTAAAAGAAGACGGTGTTGTTATATGCCGTATTCCAAATAAAAATAATATGACTACTACGCCGTTTATGCATGAAAGATACCATTTGATCCAGATTTTCAGCCAAAAAATTTTCGCCTCAACAGCGTATAAGGAGCCAATTACTTACAATACTCTTCTTTTCATATTGCTCGTTCGATTTACAGTCGTCAATATTTACGCCAGTTGGCATACGTAAAAAACTTGCAGCTCAACTAATGTTGCCGATAATAACCTATTCAGAGTTGGTATACAATAAATTAGATTCCTGTTCCGCTCATAAAATTGATATTGCGTTCAAGCACATAACGTGATATGTGTATGGCCTATGTAAGTTTGACCATATTTCTGCTTGGAGAACTAAGCTTCTTAGTTGTGATATCAATGTTATGTATATATGATCCATGCTTATTTGAAAGCGAGAATTTGTATTTTTCTCGTTCAGCTGATTGCCACAAAAACGCCCTCTTATATATATGAAAAGCTTGTTTTTCCTAGGTCTAGTCGTTTGAATGATTTAATCGTGCCGAGTTTCAACTTTCTGGCATCAACAAGACTCTTTTTTGTAAATACTATACGCTCTTGGAATTCCATACCGTATAAAACAATGGAACTATAGACAAATTATTTATCAATACTTTTCAACATAATTTGCTTAAATTGGCCTCCTTTAAAACTATTAATTACTTACTTATCTTAGATTGTATTATCTTTTATTAATTTACTTTTCTGTATCTGTTTTATGTATAATGATTTCTATGAATAGTATAATATTATACACCCCTAACTGGATGCTTAGTTTTGGTATATAATTTAGTTTTGGGGTATAATTTTTAAATTTAAATTAAATTGATCTTGTTAACTTAATATTATTGAGTAAGAGTTATGTGATAAAAGTTGTACTAAAAAAGAATGCAGTCAGGTCTTATTGTACTAATATTTCCTAAATATAATAATAATAATAATAATTTATAGAACGTAATGGAAGTTTTCATTGTGATTTTCTTCATATCTTCGTTTGAGTTGCACGACTCTTTGGCATTGTGGGCTTTTACAAAGATAAGTTTCCGAAAATTTTGTACCAATTGAACTTTGCGTATAATATTATCTATATCTAAAACTTCTGAAGTGTTCCAATTAATTAATGGATCGGTTGCGAGTAATATTGGTAAGCGGAAGAGCAGCAAAGTCATGTAGGTACAGAGCATTTCCGGTTTTAAATTCGTACTACTCTTCAAAACTGTTAAAAGAACACTAATGTATATAATTCAATATATTTTGATTGCTTTTTAGTTTTCTCACATGCATACATATGTGCATATTTACTTATTTAAATTAAATAAAGCTTTTAGGTAATTTACTATTTCTAATTTAATTCATCGGCCCCAATTTTATCTAGAGAGCTTGAATGAAATAGAAAATGAATTCACTTAATTCATTAAATTTTCATTGAGACCATATTGAAAATATTATGATTAATGATACTTGACGTAAGAGCGTAACGTTTTATACTTAATACGAATAAAGTGGTCTTCTTAAGTACCAATTACTTAATGAAGCAAAAAAAGGCGATATAACGAAATTTAGGACGAAAAAGGGCATTCCTCTAAAAAGGAAAATTCACTCTTATTGCGTTCATATAAATTTGCTCAATTTTTTTTTTAGAAGAAAACGTATGTTTAAAAACAAGTAAGGAAGGCTAAGTTCGGGTGTAGCCGAACATTACATACTCAGCTGATAGCTTTGGAGACAAAATAAGGGAAAATCACCATTTAGCAAAATGAACCTATGGTAACCCTAGAATGTGTTTGTATGACATGTGTTTCAAATGAAAGGTGTTAATGATTATTTAAAACGTAGTGGGTATTAGTTCTATAGGTGGATGCCTTTTCGAGATATCGCAATAACAGTGGATCAGAGGTGACTCTAGAATGTGTTTGTACGATATGGGTATCAAATAAAAGGTGTTAATGAGGGGTTTAAAAGGGAGTAGCCCTTAGTTGTATATGTGAAGGCGTTTTCGAGATATCGCCCAAAATGTGGACCAGGGTGACCCAGAACATCTTCTGTCGGGTACCGCTAATTTATTTATATATGTCATACCACGATTTCGATTTCGCCCTCCAGAACTTTTACATTTTCTTCTACTTAATATGGTAGGTGTCCCACCCATTTTACAAAGTTTTTTCTAAAGTTATAGTTTGCGTCAATAAACCTATCCAATTACCATGTTTCATCCATTTTTTCGTATTTGGTATAGAATTATGGCATTTTTTTCATTTTTCGTAATTTTCGAAATCGGAAAAGTGGTCGTGGTCATAGTCGGATTTCGGCCATATTTTATACCAAGATAAAGTGACTTCAGATAAGAAGTAGGTTTAGTTAAGATATATAGTTTTTTGCGCAAGTTAACTTGTTAACGGCCGAGCGGAAGGACAGACGGTCGACTGTGTATAAAAACTGGGCGTGGCTTCAACCGATTTCGCCCATTTTCACAGAAAACAGTTATCGTGATAGAATCTATGTCCCTACCCAATTTTACAAGGATTGGTAAATTTTTGTTCGACTTATGGCATTAAAAGTATTCTAGACGAATTAAATGAAAAATGGCGGAGTTACGCCCATTGTGAAATTTTCTTTTATCTTTGTATTTTGTTGCACCATATCATTACTGGAGTCGAATGTTGACGTAATTTACTTTTATACTGTAAAGATATTAAATTTTTTGTTAAAATTCGACTTAACAAAATTTTTTTTTAAAAGTGGAGTAACGTGCCTACCAAATTTCATCATGATACCTTCAACGAATGCCAAATTACAGCTTGCAAAACTTTTAAATTACCTTCTTTTAAAAGTGAGCGGTGCCACCCCCATTGTCCAAAATTTTTCTAATTTTTCATTTTGCGTCATAAGTTCAACGCACCTACCAAGTTTCATCGCTTTATCCGTCTTTGGTAATGAATTATCGCACTTTTCCGGTTTTTCGAAATTTTCGATATCGAAAAAGTGGGCGTGGTTGTAGTCATCAAGATACCTCAAAATTTACTCAAGTTATCATGTTTACAGACGGACGGACGGACGGACATGGCTAAATGAATTTCTTTTTTCACCCAGATCATTTTTATATATATAGAAAGAAGTCTATATCTATCTGGATTAGTTTATGCCGTTACGGATTACAGTTATGCGTTCATATACTCAGTGAGCTCTGCTCAGCTGAGTATAAAAATGTTAAATTTAATACTGTGAACACAATGCCTTTTCAAAAATATATCCCCAGTAACTACAGGTTTGTACAGGTATAAGGGAATCGAGATTGATATAGGCTTCCACATATCAACATCATCAGTATCGAAAAAAACTTTGACTAAGCCATGCATGTCCGTCCATCCGTTAACACGATAACTTCAGATATCTTCAACAAATTCGGTATACAGTCTTACTTGGACCCAGAATTTATTGGAATTGAAAATGAGCGAAATCGGGCGATAACCACGTATACTTTTCCGATGTTGAAAATATAAAAAAATGGAAAAAACGGCATAGTTCAAAAACGAGTACCTCTAAGCCAATGAAATTTGATAAGGGGATTGATATTAAGACGCAAAACATAAATTCCAAAAAATTTTGGAATATGGGCATTCCACATACCCACATTTAGAAGAAGACAATTTAGAAGTTTAACAAGCCGTAAAAAAGTCATTAAAAATACTAAATTGAAATTTGGCAGAGACATTATTCTTGCCAAATTATATAGACTGAGTGAAGGCAATGGAAATCGAACCGAACCGAGCTTAGACTTTCTTACTTGTTAAGCAAAAAACTGGCACAGGGCTTTACATTTTGCGATTGCACGAAGTAAGTTTCAGAGAACAAAAAAAATATTTTGCGTAGGTATAAACCTGGAACTCTTCTTTTCATTTAGCTGTTTTACGGAAAAACGGATCTTTGACACTTGATATCTCTTTGCACCTAACTCCTTAATAATGTAATAATATTTTTATTACTAGTATTTTTATTTTTTCAATTACGATGAGTGTGTTAAAAGAATATACTCAAAAAGTATTAGAGCTCTATTTGTTTGATTACACTGCAACGTGAGCTTGATGGATCACAAAGTTCAGGTTGTTGTCATCAATCATTACGCACTAATGCAAGTACCTTAGTGCGTGTCCGAACATGTAATCACAATTTCTGAATTGACTAATATTTTTTTCATAGGTGTTGACTTCGTATGTTTCACTCATTCAGCCATACTTTTTCTTAGACTCTTACAAACTAAATAAAATAGTATATTAAAACTATTCTAAGAGCCAAGTTCAAGAATTTACAAAAATGGTTGTAATATGCTATTGTGTTTTACTATTAATCTTCATCATCACATCACTGACTGCAACTCCAGCATTTGTCAATTGGAAAAAAAGAAATGATTTAACAATAAATGCGATTTTAAATAAAATTAATATGGAAGTAAATGTAAAAAAAATTATCGTTGTTAAGGCTGACAATTTGCAAAAGAACTGCCTTTCAGATGAAGATATTAAAAGAGCTACAGTAAATCATGTAATTTCATTATTACAACCAAATTCCGACTGCTTTGAGGGTATCATTAGTGATGTACTTGTAATACGCTGTGTGTCTGAGGAATTCAGACAAAAAGATTTTGACTTAATGGCGAAATGTTTAAAAAATAGACGACACAGTCCTATTATCTTTATATGGAATACCGAATTAGGCGGCGCAACGCCAAACCGACATCAAGAGCTTCAAAAGCAACAGCGCTTACTTTTCGAATGTTGTGCACGAAAACATTTGCTAAATGTCATTGGTATTTACAAAGATTACAAGAATGATGGGTATTTCTACACTTTTAGTTATTTTCCCGAATTTCATTTACAACGCAAAACATTGGATGAAGATTTCTTTCCGGATCGCATAAAAGACTTGAAAGGTGCCGCTATAAGAGCACTACCAAAACAATTACATCCATGGACACTCATTTGGCGCAATCAAACAGGTCACATAAATGTTGATGGATATTTAATGAGAATTTTACAAGAATTTACAAAGCGACACAATGCCACACTCACATATCCTGTACCATTCAATCCAGATCAAGCTTATACAATACCATTTTGGATATCTCTAATGCAGAACGATACAATAGATGTATTAGTGGGAAATGCACCTGTAGATATAAAATCTGGTTTTGATATGACAACAACTATTGCACCAGTAGAATGGACAATGATGCTGCCTATGCCCCCAACTGTGCTGGATAGTGAAGTTTTTCTGATTATTCTTCTAAATTCATTCCTGGCTCTAATTTTGCCCGTACTACATTTTGTGTTCCCTTTATTGCTAGTCGCTGAAGATTTTCTTTTGCGAAGAGCCTTTCAACAAAGTCCTACAAATAATTATTATCTCTTTATATGGCTGCACGTCAATATAGTATTTCGTAGCTTAATTGGACAACCGGTGGGGACTCGACTTCCATAACCATTGCGCACAACGAAACGTGTTCTCTTCGGTCTGTTATTTATTAGTTGATTTTTTACCCGCATTCTAATACCAGCTGCGCTTAACTCTTATATAACTCACCCAATGTCTTACGTACCTATTAAAAGCTTCAATGATCTCCTTAATTCAAATATGAAAGTAAAACTTACAAAATTTCAATACAACACATTACCATTATATATGGGTGAAGAAAACTTTAAAAAATTTAATAAAATATTCTTAGTTTATACGGAACATGATGTATATACACTGCAGAGCATATTGTTGGACAGACAGCACGTTTATACAATATTAAGCCCACTTTGGCCCGCCATTGCTAAATATCAAACGCTTTTAGCAAAGCCTCTCTTCTATGTTAGTGAAAATCTATGTATAGTTAGAGGTCTTCCGATATATTTACCTCTGCAAGAACACTCGATTTTCAAAAAATCGCTAGATGAAATGATTTTGTTAATTCACAGTGTAGGCTTAAGTGATTTCTGGACAAAATTGTCGTATCTTGATATGATAAGGGCTGGCAAATTCAACACAACTAGACCTCAAGAAACGCGACGAAACCAAATTGATTTAGACAATTTTTATTTGTTATGGTGGTTATATGGACTAGGTATCGCTGTAGCGGTTTTAGCATTCATCGCAGAACTTTTGTATTCCAAGATATCAAAAAAGAGGAGAAATACAAGAGTGATTACAACAAAACGAAGAAATACGCAGAGCACGTAAAAGCATACAAATGGTTAAAACACCTCAAAAATACTCATCAAGACCTATGCCAAGTTTGGAATACATCTTTGTAAGACTTCAGCGGGAGCCCGCTTATAAGAAGTCAAGTGACGTAAAAACAAAAGTTTAGAACAGAAACCACATATAATAATTTTTTAGACTGAAAATCGAAACAACATTTTTAACCATTTATACTCGATTTATTGTTGGGATTAGTCACGGTAACCCAATCAGATAAGGTTCATAAAGATAGTCGTACCAAACATCATTGGGGCCGTGGCTCACATTTCAAATCATTAAGTTGTGCATTCCTAATCAGCGGTAGGTCTGCTGATACTCCATCTGGCTTCCGCCCCATTCTTCAAGGCTTTTGAATCAGTAATAGCTGAATAACTAACTAATCATGTACAAAATAAGTAGCTGCAGTCACTTATTCACTGGATTTAAGGCTAAGCATGGTTGCACAACAGCATTGCTTACGATTATTGACGATATTCACTTTGATGAAAACTTTGGAATGCTACTTTGTCTACTTGATTTTTTCTAATTCATTTGACTCCGTTGACCATCAGTTGCTTTGCGATAAGGTAAAGGCTTACCTTGGGTTAAGTGATGATAGTCTGCAATGTACCCACAAGTTTGATATGTGTTGATCACGTTAACTTAGCCATAGGTAAGGAATATGGTGCTCTGCGGCATTTGCGGCTATATACGATGTTTACTACCCATAACATACGGCATAAAGTGGCTGTCCAACTAATTTTACCTTATTTGGCATACGCTGAACTGATTTACAACAAGCAAGATTCACACTTTGCTCAAAAGAAGATGCGGTTTTAAACCATATCACACGCTATGTGTATGCACTGTAAAAGTTTGATCACACATCTTGATGGAAATCTCACCTTTTGGGATGTCCAATTTCTGACTATCTTAAAGCCAGAAGCTATATATTTGTCGATTTGCTCACTAAAACGCCCATATACCTTTCACAAGATATGCTCGTACAACGTAGACTCGTAAGTAGACTTTTTTTCGTAAATACTATACGTACCTGGAACTCTATTCCCAATTCTATAAGAGATAATTCAAGTGGCAGCAACTTCAAGAATGTTATCTATAACTATTTCTCAGACAATACTTAGTACATAGAATGACATTAGAGTTAATAGCTTTAGGCTTTTTAACCGGTCTCTTGAGATATGACTTTATAAATGGATTCGCTGAGATATGACCTTGTTAACAGAATATCTGAAATACGTACTTTTTAACAAAACTCTTAATTTGCGGCTTATCTATTAGGATAGGTCTATATATCAAAACAAAATCAAACATATATCTAAAAAGTATGAAAACGTCATCAAATGTATTCATCTTTCAAATCTATTAAAAAAGATTTTATTTAAAAAACGTTTAATTTTTTACAACCGACTCAAAAATGCCAACCTAAGCCATTTAAAACTGTTTAATTTTTCAAAACAGAGGTCGATTTTTTAAAATCGCTTGCGACAATTTAGTTATTTAAAACCCGATATCAAAATCGTTATCAGCATCGAAGCGAAAGACAATTTCACAGGATTATAAACTCTTATATTGAAAAATGTAGAATGTTTATAAAAATAATTACAATTATATCGTTTTCTTTTCTGGAAAAAATGTTACCCTGATGTTGCACAATTAAATTCTTACTTTTGATCTGGGTCACCTATCGCTATGTAAAATGGTAACGAGACCTCTTTTCTTATTTACTTTTGTGAAAGGAGCACACAAGCTCAAGGAATAGAATGGAAAAATCAAAAGGTAACATTTTTAAGTAAAGAAAACGCCATTAATAAATAAGTATTTATGCACAAGTATATTGAAAAATACAGAAATGCGAATTTTATTTATTACTATAGTACCCGGCAGACTTTGTTCTGCCGAAAACTGCTTTGCTTACATTTTAAAAGTGAGCCTCGCTTCCCCTGTTCACTCTCTATTCCATTCTCGACTACCTTATCTTCCATTTTTCTTCCCATTCTTGTCCATCCCATATTTGGTTAATCTTCCATCAACTTCTGAACACATTCCCACTCCCACTCGCACTCCCACTTCTATTCCTAATTCGAATCCCATACCTACTCCCACATCGAATTACACTCCCGTTCTTATTCCCACTTCCACAACTAGTCACCCTACAACAGCTACAGCTATCTTCCTCTCTTACCTCAATTTACTCATATTTGGAAGCTCTATAACAAATATGGAATACCTGCTTCAACCGACCGGCCGATTTCATAGTCTTTGTTTTCTTAACCAATACGAAATAACATGAAACTAACGCAGATACAAATTTTAAAATGCCATTGATCTTTATATAGCATATATATGAATATAGTTAATTGCGACGTTTTACTGCCCGATAATATTCCTCAGTAAACAGATGAGATATTGCAGCTTCTACAAAAAAAAAAAAATTAAAATGTTAAATCTGCTTGCTTCTCCATTTCATGTTTTAGCCACGTATCTTCCTCCTCTCACTTTCTCGACTTTTCTCTCTGCTACTCTCACTTAATTTCTCTCCCACTTAATTTCTCTCCACAATTTTGGTTTAAATCTTAAACTTTTTGGTTTACATATACAACCAAACTTTATTGTGGCTTTAAATGCAGACCTTGCAAAGTTTAAAACGAAACGGCTCATATGACTGGCTTTTCATTGAAACATTTTTGTTTAGGTTTTAGTCCAAACAATTTCCATTTTTCAATCTTCTGTACTAAACTTTTAACTGAAATATATTAAAAATTGTATTTAACCTTTCAGAATTTATAATATAGACCAAAAAAGTTCAAAAACGCGTTACGAGTAAAACTTTTTGGTATTAAATTTAAAATATTCATCGAAAGATATATTTTCAATTGTTTGGATCAAAATTAAAACCAAGATATTTTATAAATTTCTTAAAATTATAGAGTAGTTTTAAAAGTATTACAAAAAAGCTTAAAATCAGCAGTAAACTTTGTGAAGTTTCCAAATATTTCCAAAAGTATTAATTATATGAATCGTTTCGAGGCCTTACATATACGGCATTGAGGCATCTTCTAAGCATGCGGCCCATCCAGTTTTTCTCCAGCACTGCTCTGGATGCTAGTCACAAACCAACTCCTAGGTCGTGCGACCAGTCAAACTTGAAACGCCTGCATATGATGTTTCAGATATCATTAGTGGTATAGGTCCGCAACCAATTATCACGATCAAGCGCTTCTTGGTGAAGAGGCTAAGGGTTGGTCCCCAACGAGGAAAATACTAATATAAATCTATTCAAATTTTACAGGCCAGCCAAAAACGATGTTGTCTGTTCTGCTGAACTTTAACAAATTAATTAAAACAATTTAAAGAATAAAAATTCGATTAATCGAATATTTTCGTTTTTGCCATCCCTACCCGTCATTGAATGTGCTTTGAAATATGGTTGAAATATATACTCACACTGTGCCACCAAATGAGAAAAATCCTTTGTTTTTAAAAATACCTTATTTTCAGGTGTTGTCTTTTCTTAAGCCACCTCCATACAAAACCAAAATTAAAAGTTCAACAGTACCCAAAAATTAGCTCACAGGTTAATAGCAACTTAGTTCCTTCGTGTCAGCCAAGGATATAAAGAATGTGTTGAGCAAATCAAAACCAGACCATGCCACGTACGAGCGTTTATATTTTATTGCACTTTACGTTAGGTGATTGAGACTGCACTCTTGAGAGCTGTTATCATGTTAAGGTGGCTATTGTTGCAGTTAAAATAATCCATCGATTTTTGAAGTGCGTAGATATCTACCTAAGCATGCACATTAGACCCGTAAAAAGCTGTAAAAGTCAGTCCCTAAAGTTGCAGCATATATTGAGACAGTTTTGGTAAGTATTTGTTTAATCTTTCTAAAACTATCCGCAATTTCTTTTTTAACTTTTAAGCTATTGCATACATTTTATCGCGGGTTTGGCGACTAAATCAAAAAAACCATAACGGATATCTGTCAAAAAAGGTTCGAAAAACGTTCGGTGTTAGCAACAGGCCAAATACATAAAATTGGGTCTCTATCATAAAGTTAAAGTTAAAGTTAAACTTAAAGTTAAAGTTAAAATTAAAGTTAAAGTTAAAATTAAAGTTAAAGTTAAAGTTAAAATTAAAGTTAAAGTTAATGTTAAAAATAAAGTTAAAGTTAAAGTTAAAGTCAATATTAACTTCACATTTATTCAATAAAATTAAAAAAATTGTTTTCTTATCGGTCACCACGCTTAAAAAGTGTAAGTTGAATTAATATCAAAGACAAAACTTGAATTAATATCAAAGAAAACAAAATGTTGCATAAATGTTATAATTGCATAAGTTGATAATATGCAATAGCTTTACCGCGGCAGTTCCCGAGGGCCACGCGTCCTTTTTTTTATCAATTTTACTTCCTTTATATTAGTTGCGTTTCATATTTTTCCCCAATCAGTTGCTATACAAAAATGAAATGCAACCTTTCTGATAGCCTGTGAACACTACATTCATGTGATATCTACATATATTGGCGTAAAATATCTCAGAATCATGCAGGTCCAAACTTTGGACATCGTATAGAAAACGAGGGCTAGGTTAGGTTAGGCTGAACTGGCCGGTCCATGAGGACCTCACATAGACTGAATGAGCCCGTAGTGTTACCAGAAGTTTGTTTTCACGACCAAACTGAAAAATCCTATCAAAAACCAGGACCTACCTACTAGAAGCTTCCTAGGACTTAAGCCACTTGCTGCTTCTAGATCTGACAGCTGTATCACTCCTTACTGGAGTTTGGCAAGCGCAGGGCATGACCGATCGTTTTCTCTGCACACGCGCACTTCCTACATCTGCTATCATTGGCCCACCATAATTTAAAGACATGTGACACCAGAAAGAGGTATACAGTCAGAATACCCGTCACAAGTATACATTCCTCTCTCTTTAATGATGGAAGAAACTTTGTTAGTCTATGGTTGTAAGGCCTATACATAATCTTCGACACTATCGATCATATGCACGTCGCGCCTTCTCTTAATCTCACCCAATCTAATTGTGACGTCAACGGAGCAGGCTTCAAGGGATGCGCCCTTTTGGCTAGTTAATCCGCTTTTAATTCCCATCTATTCCCATATGACCTGGGGCCTAATATAGATGTATTCTTCTCCCTGTATCGACTCTTTCCAAGTATTGCTTACATGTAAACACACTTTTAGAAGCTGTGCTATGTGAGATTAGTGCCTTAATTGTTGCTTAGCTGTCAATATAAAAGTTGACACGGCTGCAGTTTAAGCTATGTGCTTCCAGTATTTCTACTGCTTTGATTACGGCTGCTAATGCCGCCTGAAAACGCTAAAGTGATCTAGCAGCTTTTAGGATCTGTTTATTTCCGGATCAGCACAGTATACCACAGACCCAACTCATTTCATTACTTTGAAACCAGCGGTGTACACGTGTGTCACCTCACCCACCATTTCGGCACCCTTACGCCAACTATTCACCTCTATTGTGGCTTTAAGGGCCTCATCGAAGCGCAGATACAGAATTTTCTCTGTTCGTACTGTAATTGATAAAGCTATACTACTATGGCCGTATGGTTTAGATATATACGCCACCGATAAACGCTGCCGCCAATTTTTGTCGTTTTTCGCACGCCGCCGCCGAATGTCAAAAATAGCGTCGCGGCGGCGACCGGCGCGTTACTATATTTTCTACTCGTTTAAGACTGGTTAGGCCATTTATTGTTCATGTCGAAAATTGGTCGAAAGTGGTATCAACGGATGCGCATCACTGCCAGTTATAAGAAACTAATTGCGAAATTTAACTCTTTCTAACCCTAAAAGAAAAGTTATATAATAAATTTATATGATCACTTTGCATATTTGTTTCAAAAAATTAATAATGAACAATAATTTCGAATAAAATGACCCAAGGCGAACATGTTTCCAAATTGTCCTCAAGTTGTTAGAAAAAACACATTATCCAAAAAAGGTGCCGATTTTTAGAAAAATTTATATTGCGATTGGCTGAAAGATTAAGCGAAATCAGTGATGCAAATTTCTTTAGTAGGTTCCAGGGACATAAACATTCCTCTGAAATGATTCTTACCTCATACTTAAGTTGAGGATATATGTACGTACGAGAAGGGTTTGAAAAATCACTTGGGCTTACATTCAAACATCTGTTGTTTTTTTGTGAAACTATAAAATAGTGTCTGAAATGTAAATTTTGATTTTCACACATCATCCTTCAACACACAAGTCTCCCGGTTTGACATTTCCTTAAGTTGGTGGCCCTATCCAAAACTAGTACTTGGAGTAAATCACATTGATTACACTGGTTTACAGCAAAAATGCACCAGAGACGCCATTATGAAATTCCTATGTAAAATCGCACCTTGATTACGAAAATCAAGGTTATTTATAATTTTATATTTTAATTATATCTTTTTAGATTTTCCGTTTTTCAAAAAAAAAAAAAAAAAAAAATTGGGTCCACTTAATCATATATATCTCAAGAAAGAATTGAGCAATTCCAAAACGGCTTGAAGATTTTAAAAGGCAATAAAATTATCTATAAACTGTGCACACAACACTTTTTGATAGGCCCTGCAGATTTAAAGATAACGAACAATTATTACGGATTTTTTCAATTTTCTTTTTTTAATATAAAGAAATTTGTACTTTGCGAGGAAGGATCTCGAAAACTTTTTATTTTTTTTGGCAGATTTTGCTTCTCTCTAAGCTCTGTTTAATTGCAAAAAAATAAGCTTTCATTCAACAAAATCGATGAACTTATACAAAAGTTATATGTATTCAAATAAATATATCCATATAGTAAAACTTAAGTACCCTACAAATAATAGGATATGTACATGTGATTCTGTCTTAACTCTATGATCTTATTTTATAATTGAAAAAGTTATGTGTCTTGTTTTGCACTTATTATACCTTTCATGAACATGAAATGGTATATTAACTTTTGTCCGATGTTTGTAACGTTGGGAAATATAGAAGATAGACTCACCATTAAGTATACCGAATTGATCTCGGCGACGAACTGAGTTGATATAGCCATGTCCGTCTGTCCGTCATCCGTCTGTCTGTTAGAACGAAAACTTGTCCCTAAAATTTTGAGATATCTCAATGAAATTTGGCACAGGGATGTATTTTGGTATTATATTAGACATTTGTCGAATCCGGTATGATCGGACCACTATAACACATATCTCCCATACAAACGATCGCTCAGATAAGACGATTTTGGTCATTCCTGTCGCAATTTCGAAAGTATAAACGTGAAACTCGGTGATATATATTCTAATATATCATAGAAGATTTTCTGAAAAACCCATTTCAATCGGAGCTATATATAATATATATCCCATACAACCGATCGTTCAGATAAGGGGGTGTTTTGCCATTTTTATACTCAGTTGAGCAGAGCTCACAGAGTATATTAAGTTTGATTGGATAACGGTTGGTTGTACATAAATAAAGGAATTGAGATAGATATAGACTTCCATATATCAAAATAATCAGGATCGAAAAAAAATTTGATTGAGCCATGTCCGTCCGTCCTTTAACACGATAACTTGAGTAAATTTTGAGTTATCTTGATGAAATTTGGTATGTAGGTTCCTGAGCACTCATCCCAGATCGCTGTTTAAAATGAACGATATCGGACTATAACCACGCCCACTTTTTCGATATCGAAAATTTCGAAAAACCGAAAAAGTGCGATAGTTCATTACAAAAGACCGATACAGCGACGAAGCTTGGTAGATGAGTTGAACTTATGACGCAGAATAGAAAATTGGTAAAATTTTGGACAATGGGCGTGGCACCGCCCACTTTTAAAAGAAGGTAATTTAAAATTTTTGCAAGCTGTAATTTGGCAGTCGTTGAAGATATCATGATGAAATTTGGCAGGAACGTTACTCCTATTACTATATGTACGCGTAATAAAAATTTGCAAAATCGGAGAAGGACCACGCCCACTTTTAAAAAAAAAATTTTTTTAAGTAAAATTTTAACAAAAAATTTAATATCTTTACAGTATATAAGTAAATTATGTCAACATTCAACTCCAGTAATGATATGGTGCAACAAAATACAAAAATAAAAGAAAAGTTTCAAAATGGGCGTGGCTCCGCCCATTTTCATTTAGTTTGTCTAGAATACTTTTAATGCCATAAGTCGAAAAAAAATTAACCAATCCTTTTGAAATTTGGTAGGGGCATAGATTTTATGACGCTAACTGTTTTCTGTGAAAATGGGCGAAATCGGTTGATGCCACGCCCAGTTTTTATACACAGTCTTCCGTCTGTCCTTCCGCATGGCCGTTAACCCGATAACTTGAGCAAAAATCGACATATCTTTAATGAACTTAGTTCACTTGCTTACTTGAACTCACTTTATCTTGGTATGAAAAATGATCGAAATCCGACTATACCACGCCCACTGTTTCGATATCGAAAATTACGAAAAATGAAAAAAATGCCATAATTCTATACCAAATACGAAAAAAGGGATGAAACATGGTAAGGTAATTGGATTGTTTTATTGACGCGAAATATAACTTTAGAAAAAACTTTATAAAATTGTTGTGACACCTACCATATTAAGTAGAAGAAAATGAAAACGTTCTGCAGGGCGAAATAAAAAACACTTAAAATCTTGGCAGGTATTACATATATAAATAAATTATCGGTATCCAGCAGATGATGTTCTGGGTTACCCTGGTCCACATTTTGATCGATATCTGGAAAACGCCTTCACATATACAACTACCACCACTCCCTTTTAAAAATCTCATTAATACCTTTAATTTGATACCCATATCGTACAAACTCATTCTAGAGTCACCCCTGGTCCACCTTTATGGCGATATCTCGAAAAGGCGTCCACCTATAGAACTAAGGCCCACTCCTTTTAAAAATACGCATTAACACCTTTCATTTGATACCCATATCGTGCAAACAAAGTCTGGAGTCACCCCTGGTCCACCTTTATTGCGATACCTCGAAAAGGCGGCCACCTATAAAACTAAGGCCCACTCCCTTTTAAAATACTCATTAACTCCTTTCGTTTGATACCCATATTGCACAAACGAATTTTAGAGTTACCCCTGGCCCACCTTTATGGCGATATCTGGAAACGGCGTCCACCTATGGAACTAAGGATTACTGCCTTTTAAAATACTCATTAACACCTTTCATTTGATACCCATATCGTACAAACACATTCTAGAGTCACCCCTGGTCCACCTTTATGGCGATATTTCGAAAGGGCGTCCACTTATAGAACTAAGGCCCACTCCCTTTTAAAATACTCATTAACACCTTTCGTTTGATGCCCATATTGTGCAAACAAATTCTAGGGTCACCCCTGGTCCACCTTTATGGCGATATCTCGAAACGGCGTCCACCTATGGAACTAAGGATTACTCCCTTTTAAAATGCTCATTAACACCTTTCTTTTGATACCCATATTGTACAAACAAATTCTAGGGTCACCCCTGGTCCACCTTTATGGCGATATCTCGAAACGGCGTCCACCTATGGAACTAAGGATTACTCCCTTTTAAAATACTCATTAACACCTTTCATTTGATACCCATATCGTTCAAACGCATTCTAGAGTCACCCCTGGTCCACCTTTATGGCGATATCTCGAAAAGGCGACCACCTATACAACAACCACCACTCCCTTTTAAAACCCTCATTAATACCTTTAATTTGATACCCATATCGTAAAAACACATTCTAGAGTCACCCCTGGTCCACCTTTATGGCGATATTTCGAAACGGCATCCACCTATAGAACTAAGGCCCACTCCCTTTTAAAATACTCATTAACACCATTCGTTTGATGCCCATATTGTACAAACAAATTCTAGGGTCGCCCCTGGTCCACCTTTGTGGCGATATCTCGAAACGGTGTCCACCTATGGAACTAAGGATTACTCCCTTTTAAAATACTCATTAACACCTTTCATTTGATACCCATATCGTACAAACGCATTATAGTCACCCCTGGTCCACCTTTATGGCGATATCTCGAAAAGGCGGCCACCTATACAACAACCAAACTCCCTTTTAAAACCCTCATTAACACCTTTCATTTCATACCCATATCGTACAAACGCATTCTAGAGTCAACCCTGATCCACCTTTATGGCTATATCCATAAATGGCGTCCACCTATAGAACTATGACCCACTCCCTCATAAAATACTCTTTAATGCCTTTCATTTGATACACATGTCATACAAGCACATTCCAGGGTTTCCCTCGGTTCATTTTCCTACATGGTTATTTTCCCTTATGCTGTCACCATAGCTCTCAACTGAGTATGTAATGTTCGGTTACACCCGAACTTAACCTTCCTTACTTGTTTATTTTATATTTATCTTAAAAATCGTTTAGGTATGTAGATCTGTTCACTATATATTTCTTATCTTATGCATCCGATTATTTGGAGATTACGAGCGTGATAAGATTATTGTTCAGCCCATTCATGAAAGGTATGAAGTTTTCGGCACAGCCGAAGACAGTCCCGTCCTTACTTGTTTATATTAGGATCGTTTTCTCTTATGAGAAACCAACAGTAGTCACCCATCATATCGACATCCCAGGATCCTTGATACCGACTTTCAATCATTTTCATTTGCTGGTGAAACATTTCGACATCCTCGTCACTTTCGTCGCCAAGATTTTGCGGGAAAAAATTTACATGGGAGTGTAGAAAATGAATTTTTAAAGAATATTTACTCCTTAAAGAAAATCAAAAAGTATATTAGATAAATACATAAGTGACACATTAGTATATAATTTTCTTAGGCTGGATTTATCTTTCAATTCAGAACAAATTTTTAGTTTACATTTTTCTCGTTCTTGTTTGTTCGAACTGGACGATGAATTCAGATTTAGGGCTACATATTCTCATGTAGATTTAAAAATTTTCATACAAATTTTTTGTTTATCGGGCAGATAGGTTTTAAAGTTAACTGAGAAAACAGTCTTAAATATTTTTTTTTATTTACCCATTTCCGCATAGTTTTTGATTAAGTCGTTCACTATCATCTCGTGGTTAGGACTTTTGTGTTTGCCTAAAAAAGAATTGAATGGGTATTTCAGCGCACCACTTCTCCTTCATATCAACACTAACGCGGTCGGTTTTTTTGCATACTATAATGCTTTTTTTTGTTTCGACAATGAATAATAATTTTTCAATTTCTGCTGAAGAAAAATTTGATGCGCGCTTCTGGTCAGACATTTTGCTATTTTGTTTTGATTATTATTCTTCTTTCTCAACTAATAAACAATGTTGCCATACTTTATTACTAAAATCAGCTGATTTTATTTGACTTCATTGGAAAGTTAACTCTTCACTGTGAAATTTATTGAAGTATAGGTTAACTCTGGCAATTGAGTTAAAGTAAAACTTGAGTTAACTCGCCAGTGTAAAAACGGCTCTAATTGGACCCAATTTTTTTTTTAAACGGTAATTCGTAAATATCGTGATTTTACATAGGAATTTCATAATGGCATCTCTGGTTCAGAAGAAAAGTTGTAATTTGCGATCCAGTGTTATAGCCTATCAACCAAGTTTAAATATCACTACACGTTACGACTTCTTTTACAAATGTGAATACGTAGGCACCAGAGATCTGCTTTGAGTACTAATAAAATTAGTGTACTTAGTCATGAGCCAAACAATTGTGTCTAAATGTGTACTTAGTCAAGTACAGAAAAATACTATGAGTGATTAGCACATAAAATAGAAAATACATACGAGTGCCCCGTAACACATATGTCTCATACATATATGACATTGTTGAGTATAAACTGATGTCATAGTCGCTTTAGCTCAGTAGCACTTTGATTACGTGTGTAATACACTGTATATATCGTTTATCATCGGTTTTACTTTGGCGCTGTATTCAGTTTAGTTTCGTGTACATCGTTGTGTTGCTAGCATCAGAAAACTGATAGGACTTTATTCATTTTATTGCACTATTAGTCTTACTTATTCCAATTGGTGTTTTCGTATAAGATAGTTGACTTTCTTGCTCAATAAGTCAATTGAGTACTGAACTGCTTCGTGGCTTATGAGCGGTTATTAATTTCACGAAGCATGACTATGTAAATGTGTGTTAGTGGATATAAGTGCTTGATATTCTTTGTTTGCATACGCACTAATACCCATATTTTGGTTAGTCCACTAATAACCTTAAAAGATGAATAATTGCAGCTCACTCGTAGGCACATATATTTACCAGGTGAGGCTTTGCCTTCGCAAGAACACTCAAAGTGGAGAAGCAAAAGCTTTCCCAACACAGTCGAACTAATGACCGTGTGTGCTATGTATTATAGTGAACAGTCGAACTAGTCTGAAAGCTCAAGTTAAGCCGTCGTCCATAATGAGCACTTAGATCATAAGGCCGGAAAACAGCAGTTAACATCTTTCAACTTAAAATCGGTCGACTTTCATTCTAAAATATCGTTTTGATTTAACGAAGACTATTGAAATCAATGTTGAGAACAAAAACGTCTGCACACTTTGATCTACATTTTAAAAATTGCATCCAGGGTCCTTGTAAAATTTTAATTATGTAGATACGCCGAGGATTATACGATTTTCAGCCATGAGTTACGCAATGACATCCACTTAGACTGCTTATGATTTCGAGGGCGGCATCCTTGGCCGAATAGTCACTCCGTAACGTTTCAAGGTGTTTCTCTGATGTAGCTCGGCAGCATAGCGCTGCAAAAGCATCCGTTGGAAAGTCTTCAGAGCTACACCTAGAGATTCTAGGTAAGTGACATCGACGAAGGTATGAGTTCGAAGTCGCAGTTGTATAGTTTATGTGCTGGTATATTGTGTGAGGGTCAGAAGTCGTGGTAGCGACTGGTGGTCGTGATTGCTACTATTCGCACATCGGGAATTGTAGCTCGTAAAAACAGCCGAAAATACTGGAGGCGCCATGTGCCACGAGAGTAATGAGTATTAATAGACGATTAATAGCAACCGTAAGTCGCCTTTGTGCGTGACCGCCAAAGAGCCACAAATGATTTAAAAAAATTGTGTTCGCCACGATTATTAGGAGTTAACACCAGGTGAAACTACGCTTTGCACGAGATATACAGACAAAAGTGTGACCATTTTATGCATCTCTTTTTCTTTTCAGCAGACGCAGCAGTACCAATTCCAAAGACCGCGGTTAGGTTCGGAGCCACTGTGGAGTACGTGAATGACTAACAATCCCTCCGCAAGGAGCTATTCCTGAAAATGTTTGATAGATCTGCGAGATTTTTGTCATTCTGATCATTTGAGTATACTTATTGGTGAATCTATCTCTTTTTCTTTAAGGACTTACAATACTGAGATTCGTAACAAACTTAGGTCAGGTTAGGTTAGGTTGAACTGCCCGGTCCATGAGGTCCTCTTGGCAAATACCAGAAGCTTCCTAGGACTTAAGCCAATTTTTCTGCTTCTAGATCTGACAGTCGTATCACTCCTAATAACTGGAGTCTTAGCCTGGCTAATGCAGTGCATGAGCACAGAACGTGCTCCATCGTTTACTCCTACTACCCAGACTTCCTACATATGCTATCACTGACCAAGCCTAATTTAAAGGCATGTGATGCCAGAAGGCAGTTTCCAGTCAGAATACCCGTTATTAGTATAGGGTCCTCTCTTTTTAATGATAGAAGCAACTTTGTTAATTGAGACGTCTACGGAGCAAGCTTCAAAGGATGCGCACTTTTCAGCCAGTTCATCCGATTTTACATTCACATCTAATCCGATATGCCCTGGGACCCAATATAGATCTATGCTTCTCCCTGTCCCGATTCTCTCCAGAGACTGCTTATACTCTAACACGCATTTCGATGCTGTGCTATGCGAGATTATTGCCTTAATTGCTGCTTGACTGTCAATATAAAAGTTAACACGATTGCAGCTTAAGCTATTCTCTTCCAGGGTTTCTGCTGCTTTGGTTACGGCTAATACTTCCGATTGGAAAACGTTACAGTAATCCGGCAGCCTGTAGGATCTGCTTATTTCCGCATCAGCACAGTATACCGCAGACCCTACTCCTTTCACTACTTTGGAACCATCTGTGTACACATGTATCGCCTCGTCCGCCATTTGCGCACCCTTGCGGCAACCGTCCACCACTATTGTGGCCTTAATATACCATTTTATTTTCATAAGGTATAAAAATGTTGTCCATTGCAGTCAGGCGAGAATTGTGCGCACAAACTGTGTATCAGTGGTACTTTACCTGTTGGAGAGGCTTCACTCAAATGACGATACAAACGTTATTTTTCTATTAAAAAATTCCAGAAATTTTGAATAAGCACACTAATGTATGTATATTTATTAAAGCTTTTGTTATGAATTTGCTAAACATTCTTCGGTTTTCATTGTAAATAAAAAGATTTTTAATTTAGTACAACCCTTGAACGTTTTAAAATTCAAGGATAAAATTCTTAACTGTGAAGGACTCGATATTTTAACAATATTTTTTCGTTCAAACTATTACATTTTTTCTATTACGAGCATGCAAGAGAAATTTAAATTATATTTAAGTCCTTCCTACTATTTACCGCAATTACTCACGATTTACTTGCATCCTTGTTTGTATCTTGTAATACAAAATTTCAGCAAAAAATACGACAATAGATAAACTAACGCCAATGCCATATACAAACCATAGATAATAGAAGTTTTCTAAATCCATTATCTTTGATTTAATTGAACCCAAATTTGTTGTGATATTAAGTTTGCCTGCCATTACCATATCATCATACGACTGTTTTGTCCACAAATCAGCTAGGCCAGAACTATGTATAAGCAAAATCATGTCATTGAATGCTTCTTTATAAATCGAGTGCTCATGCAATGGAAAACACATCGGTAGATCACGAATCAAATATATATTTTCATGAACATAGAATAGAGGTTTCGGCAAAAATGTTTGATAACGCGCTATAATCGACCAAAGTGGCGTAAGTATTGTGTAACCGTAACGTGTATCCATAGTTGTAGCTAACTGTTTACTTTCGGGTGGTAATTTAAGAGTTTGATTTAGTTTTTGCAAAGAATCCATATTCAAATACATAGCAAGTGTTTCATATTCAAATTGCGTTAATTTTATAGTAACATCTGAATCCACCAGCTCTTTGAAAGTATTTAGCTTAGGATAATGCAATGGACTGGTGAAATATGAATTCAAACCAGATGTTATTAGAGTACTCATTAAAATACCACTTAAAAATAATATAATATAGATAAAACGTCTGCTAGTATGACCTGCCATATATGAAGATTGTCCAATCATGCTACGTAATACTAAATTTATGAAAATGCTCAGATAAAGCGCAAACCAATTTGCATGATGTTTTTGCAAGCTTCGACGTAAAAGTAAACTTTCTATAGTGAAAAGTAACGTAAACACAAACAGCAATATTAAAAGTATAATACCCAGCCAAGAATTGATCATAAACAATAATATTTCACTATCGGGTCTCTCGGATGGCAATGGTAGCATTATTGTCCAATCCGATAATAGCACAACCGTTGATACATCGTATCCCGTTATATGTTCCATAGGTGCGATTCCCATCACAACATCAATTGAATCGTTCTGAAATAAATCGATCCATACTGGTATAGGCACACGTGAATCTGCATCCAATGGTATTGGCCAAGTGAGCGTGGCATTGTGACGCCTTACAAATTCTTCTAAAATTTTCGAAAAATATCCACCTGTCTGAGTTTGGCCTGAACGATTACGCCAAATAAGTGCTAAGGGTTCATTATATTTTGGTAATGCTTTTAGAGCTGCACCCTTTATATCCTTAATACGATCAGGAAAAAATGGCTGCATCAATGTTTTACGTTGTAAATGAAATTCTGGAAAATAGCTAAAAGTGTAAAAATGTCCATCATAGAGATAATCTCTGTAAATGCTTATAACATTCAATAAATGTTTTTGTGCACAATATTTGAAGAGTAGTTCTTGTTGCTTTTGTAGTTGCAAACGTTCAATTGCTCTAGTTGCGGTATGTTCGGTATTCCAAATGAAGACAATGCGACTATTCCGCCTTTTGCCTAAACATGGAATCATTGTACTTAGTAATTTTGTTGAAAAATTCGTTCCTAAGCAACAAATGAGGAGTGTTTCGCCCTTTACACCTTTGTTTGGGCATGGTTTGTTTGCTTTCAGTAATAAAATGGTGTTATAAGTTTCAAGTAATTTCAAATCATTGTTTGAAAGACAGAGTTTGTTTGTAGAGTATGCATTGAGTACGACTAGGGTACCAATTTTGCGTTCCAAATCGATTTTATTAGTGATTGCAGCAAAATTGTCAATTGTGGAATCATTCCATATTATCCTTGGATATGCTATGGTCAATGGCAAGCTTAAGATGAAACAAGTAAGTTTGCTAACGTTGATATACATCTCGCTTTGTACTGTATACTGCGAATAAACTTTATCAACTATTTTGAAAATTCTATGAATTTGAATAAGAAATCTAATACTGCGCTTAGGACGAGTAGGGATATATGTACATAATTATATACTTTTGATAAATTTATCTTTTCTCTGCTATGGTGATTTTCAGAAAGTAGTAATCAAAAAAAATCTATTAAATTAATGTATCATGATTGATAACATCTAGGTATAAATAACGGACCGCATTCTATTTGGTGAAACGGATTATGATATTGAAGGTATCAATTAAGGCATCGTTCTCTATTACGAAACGATTGATGAAGTCTAGGTAATAATTTAGGACCTCATTCATTATTGCGAAACGGGTGATGATATGTAGATATCAGTTAAGGATCCACGATGATATTTAGGTATCAATTACGGGCCGCATTCTCTATGTCGAAACGGTTTATGATGTTGTATCAATTATGGACCCATTCTTTATTGCGGAACGATTAATGTTGTCTAGGTATAAATTAAAGACCTCATGCACTATTGCCAAAAAAGTGATGATGTTTAGGTATTAACTAAGAACCTCATTCTTCATTGCGAAATGATTGATTACGTCTAGGTATCAATTAAGGGCCCCATTCCCTAATGCGAGACGATTAATGATGTTAATGTATCAATTAAGGACCTCTTTCTCTATTGCGAAACGATTGATGAAGTCTACAATCAAGTAAGGGCCTCATTAAGGGCCCTAATCCCTATTGCAAAACGATTGATGATGACTACGTATCAGTTAACAACAATTCGATGTCTTGATATTTATTTTACTGGATGATGGAAAAACAGTTCAGCAACAGAAGAAACTGGTGTTTCTGATGCTATCAGTGTAGCAAGGCTCCCACCTTGATTTCGTTCGAAATATAAATATAATTCCAAAAAAAGAACTGACAAGATAACACATAAAAAGGTGTAAAGGAGTAAGTACCAAATAAACATACAGGTCTACATCCAGAAAACTAATGGTTTTAAATTAACTAGAGTACGTCACGGGTTGAAGTAAACCACAGAAAATCAAAAAGTCGTCGACAATAAATCGATAACACGACGCTTGTATATCAATGTTTTATCGATAAAACATCGCTTGCACTTCGAGTAACACTCCGATAACAAAATTGTAAATATTCGGTAGAAAATCAATAGCTTTGTGATAACATTTTGATGATAACTTATCATTATTTGGGAACAAATCGATAAAAACTTGAGAAAAATTGATGGCCCTCAGATAATATTCGGATTACAAAGCGGAAACTTTATGATAAAAAACTTTAATGTCCGATAAATAGATGATAACCCTTCGATAACAAAATTTATAGTTTATAACGCATCGATACCAAACCTATAACTCGTTTATCCATCGTCGGTAACAGACATACATATAACAAACAGATAACACGCCCACAATTCGTCAATAACAAACTGACAGCTCGTTTCTAATAATCGTTAGCACTTCCACAACAAATTGAAAACGTGCTGCCTGCTTGCCTGGTTTTGACTTGTTACCTTTCCTATACTCTCTCCTCCTTTTCTTCCCTTTGCTATTTTTGCTTTCCTTTGTTTCCATCTCTTCTTTTCCATTCCTTTCTATTACTTTCCTTTCGATTCTTTTCCTTTTATTCGGTTCCGTTTCTAAAATTTCCTTCCCTCCTTGTTTTACTTATTCTTCCCTCTCCTTTCTTATCCCTTTCTTTTTCATCCTTTGCTTTATTTTATTTTCCCCTCCTTTTGTATCCTTTCCTCTTCTAGCGCTCATTTGCTTTCTTTCATTTCCTTTCTCTCAGCTCCTTATTTTACTTTCCTTGCCTTTATTTGCTTTCTGATTTCGCTCATACCAATTCATTGTTCCCATATTAAGTTACAGTGTAGTTACTACACCTACGTTTAAATTCTACATTCCCCAATATAGGATACCATTTCGGACACCCCATACCATTAGAAAATATGTATTGACATCAGAAAGTGGTAATCTTTATTTAAGAATTGTACACTTAATAATAAATATAATATTTGATGTTGTTGAAATCTATGTTTCCATCTCAGGTTATCCTGCATATACCTTGTTACCTGTCTAGGATAACTCAAAAGTTTCAATGATTCAAATTTTTTATACACTCCACGACTTGAATAAACATGACCTCGAAGTGTGTTCCTCAATTCCATCAGCTCTTCAGCTTTAATTGATAAAACCATGCCTGTACAGTACATCAACCATATCCAATAGAAATCCTCAAGTGTTAACTTCTTCCTTGTGTCAACCACTTCGATGGAGGTCATATTTATATATTTTGCTACCATATCGTCATAATATTGTTCGGCCCACAATTTGCTGAAACCAATGCCATGTATACGTAAAATCATATCATTGAGGGCTTCGTTTGTGAATTTGATTATGACATTGATCATTCTTATGTACGAGGCTTGTCCAACAATGCTGCGCAATACTTCGTTAATAAGGACACGAACAAAGACGAATATACCATACGAAGATCGAATGTGCTGCTGTTGGCTTCTAATCCCAATTAAACGCTCAATGGTTAACATTAATGAGAACACGAATAGTAATACTAGGAGTATAAAACCTAACATTGTATTGAGAATAAACCAAAATATTTTACTATCAGTTATTGGTACCATAATTATACTCAGTCGAGCAGAGCTCACAGAGTATATTAAGTTTGATTGGATAACGGTTGGTTGTACATATATAAAGGAATCGAGATAGATATAGACTTCCATATATCAAAATAATCAGGATCGAAAAAAAATTTGATTGAGCCATGTCCGTCCGTCCGTCCGTCCGTCCGTCCGTCCGTCCGTTAACACGATAACTTGAGTAAATTTTGAGGTATCTTGATGAAATTTGGTATGTAGGTTCCTGAGCACTCATCTCAGATCGCTATTTAAAATGAACGATATCGGACTATAACCACGCCCACTTTTTCGATATCGAAAATTTTGAAAAACGGAAAAAGTGCGTTAATTCATTACAAAAGACCGATGAAGCGACGAAACTTGGTAGATGAGTTGAACTTATGACGCAAAATAGAAAATTAGTAAAATTTTGGACTATGGGCGTGGCACCGCCCACTTTTAAAAGAAGGTAATTTAAAATTTTGCAAGCTGTAATTTGGCAGTCGTTGAAGATATCATGATGAAATTTGGCAGGAACGTTACTTTTATTACTATATATACGCCTGATAAAAATTAGCAAAATCGGAGAAGGACCACGCCCACTTTAAAAAAAAATTTTTTTAAAGTAAAATTTTAACAAAAAATTTAATATCTTTACAGTATATAAGTAAATTATGTCAAGATTCAACTACAGTAATGATATGGTGCAACAAAATACAAAAATAAAAGAAAATTTAAAAATGGGCGTGGCTCCGCCCTTTTTCATTTAATTTGTGTAGGATACTTTTAACGCCATAAGTCGAACAAAAATTAACCAATCCTTTTGAAATTTGGTAGGAACATAGCTTTTATGGCATTAACTGTTTTCTGTGAAAATGGGCGAAATCGGTTGATGTCACGCCCAGTTTTTATACACAGTCGTCCGTCTGTCCTTCCGCATGGCTCTTAACACGATAACTTGAGCAAAAATCGATATATCTTTACTAAACTCAGTCCACGTACTTATCTGAACTCACTTTATCTTGGTATGAAAAATGAACGAAATCAGACTATGACCACGCCCACTTTTTCGATATCGAAAATTACGAAAAATGAAAAAAATGCCATAATTCTATAACAAATACGAAAAAAGGGATGAACTATGTTAAGGTAATTGGATTGTTTTATTGACGCGAAATATAACTTTAGAAAAAACTTTATAAAATGGTTGTGACATCTACCATATTAAGTAGAAGAAAATCAAAAAGTTCTGCAGGGCGAAATAAAAAACCCTTAAAACCTTGGCAGGTATTACATATATAAATAAATTAGCGGTATCCAACAGATGATGTTCTGGGTCACCCTGGTCCACATTTTGGTCGATATCTGGAAAACGCCTTCACATATACAACTACCACCACTCCCTTTTAAAACTCTCATTAATACCTTTAATTTGATACCCATATCGTACAAACTCATTCTAGAGTCACCCCTGACCCACCTTTATGGCGATATTTCGAAAAGGCGAACACCTGTAGAACGAAGGCCCACTCCCTTTTAAAAATACCATTAACACCTTTCATTTGATACCCATATCGTACAAACAAAGTCTAGAGTCACCCCTGGTCCAGAAAGGCCCACTCCCTCTTAAAATACTCATTAACTCCTTTCGTTTGATACCCATATTGCACAAACGAATTCTGGAGTCACCCCTGGCCCACCTTTATGGCGATATCTCGAAACGGCGTTCACCTATGGAACTAAGGATTACTCCCTTTTAAAATACTCATTAACAACTTTCATTTGATACCCATATCGTACAAACGCATTCTAGAGTCACACCTGGTCCATCTTTATGGCGATATCTCGAAAAGGCGTCCACCTATAGAACTAAGGCCCACTCCCTCTTAAAATACTCATCAACTCCTTTCGTTTGATACCCATATTGCACAAACGAATTCTAGAGTCACCCCTGGCCCACCTTTATGGCGATATCTCGAAACGGCGTCCACCTATAGAACTAAGGCTCACTCCCTTTTAAAATACTCATTAGCACCTTTCGTTTGATGCCCATATTGTGCAAACAAATTCTAGGGTCACCCCTGGTCCACCTTTATGGCGATATCTCGAAACGGCGTCCACCTATGGAACTAAGGATTACTCCCTTTTAAAATGCTCATTTACACCTTTCATTTGATACACATATCGTACAAACGCATTCTAGAGTTAACCCTGATCCACCTTTATGGCTATATCCCTAAATGGCGTCCACCTATAGAACTATGGCCCACTCCCTCATAAAATACTCTTTAATGCCTTTCATTTGATACACATGTCATACAAACACATTCCAGGGTTTCCCTCGGTTCATTTTCCTACATGGTTATTTTCCCTTATGTTGTCACCATAGCTCTCAACTGAGTATGTAATGTTCGGTTACACCCGAACTTAACCTTCCTTACTTGTTTTCTAATCAACTGACTGCACTACTGTGGAAACTTCAAAACCAGATTTGATTTCAACTGGTGCTATTCCAGTTACTATATCGATTCTATCGTTAGACAATAATCCCATCCAGTATGATATAGTTGGAAACATATCTATATTGATTGGAAATTGATAGATAAGTGTGGCATTGTGTCGTTTAGCGAATTCTTGCACAATTTTAGCAAAATATCCACCAGTTTGTATTTGACCATTGCAGTTGCGCCAAACAAGGGGCCAGGGCTGTATGGGCACCATTATAGATCTTTTTTCCTTTCAAATCTTTCGCTCGATCGGGAAAGTAATCGTCATTCAATGTTTTACGTTGTAGATGAAAGTCAGGAAAATATCAATCACTATAATCGCTATAAATCCCTATAACGATTATTAAACGTTTTTGTGCACAATATTCGAAAAGAAGACGATGTTGTTATATGCTGTATTCCAAATAAAAATAATATGACTATTACGCCGTTTATGCATGAAATATACCATTTGATCCAGATTTTCAGCCAAAAAATTGTCGCTTCAACAGCGTATAAGGAGCAAATTACTTACTACACTCTTCTTCTGACATTGCTCGTTCGATTTACTCCCAAATCTAAGACAGTCGTCTATATTTACGCCAGTTACCATACGTAAAAAACTTGCAGCTCAACTATTGTTGCCGATAATAACCTACTTAGAGTTGGTATACAATAAATTAGATTCCTGTTCCGCTCATAAAATTGATGCTGTGTTCAAGCACATAACGCGATATGTGTATGGCCTATGTAAGTTTGATCATATTTCTGCTTGGAGAACTAAGTTCTTGGTTGTGAAATCCATGCTTATTTGAAAGCGAGAAGTTATATTTTTCTCGTTCAGCTGATTGCCACAAAAACGCCCTCTTTTCTATATGAAAAGCTCGTTTTTCCTAGGTTAAGTCGTTTGAATGATTTAATCGTGCTGAGTTTTAACTTTGTGGCTTCAACAAGACTCTTTTTTGTAAATACTATACGCACTTGGAATTCCATACCGGCTGCCACAAAGAACCGTATAAACCAAAGGAACTATAGACAAATTATTTATCAATATTTTTCAACATAATTTGCTTAAATTGGCCACCTATAAAACTATTAATTACTTACTTATCTTAGATTGTATTATCTTTTATTAATTTACTTTTCTGTATCTGTTTTATGTATAATGATTTCTATGGATAGTTAACTGGATGTTTAGTTCTGATATAATTTTTAAATTTAAATTAAATTCATTTTGTTAACATAAATATTATTGAGTAAGAGTTATGTGATAAAAGTTGTACTAAAAAATACTGCGGTCAGGTCTTATTGTACTAATATTTCCTAAATATAATAATAATAATAATGATTTATAGAACGTAATGGAAGTATTCATTGTGATTTTCTTCATATCTTCGTTTGAGTTGCACGACTCTTTCGCATTGTGTGCTTTTACAAAGATAAGTTTCCGGAAATGTTGTACCAATTGAACTTTGCGTATATTATTATCTATATGTAAAACATCTGAAGTGTTCCAATTAATTAATAGACGCGTTGCGAGTAATATTGGTAAGCGGAAGAGCAGCAAAGTCATATAGGTAAAGAACATTTCCGGTTTTAAATTCTTATAACACTTCACAAATGTTAAAAGAACAATAATGTATGTATTTGAAAGTTTATAGGCTTTCCTGATCTTTTCGATTTAAAATGAAAACACTAAAAAACTTAAGTTTTCCTCCATTTTTACCCAACGTTTCGCCAAACTCCTTGGCATCATCAGGGGGTTAAATCTTTATTCTGCACCGAAAAATGATAGAACAAAAATTAATTTTGACATGTTTTACACTATAACAAACATTTTTTTGACGAAAACTTACATACAAAGAAATAATTTATTACATATCTATAAAATCACAAAAACAAAGTGATTATAAACTAAAAAAGATTTATCGGTACCATCATCTCTAGGTACACTTGTCGTACTGAGTGTCATAAGCATGCTAAATAGCTAGCAGCAATAAATTTTGTGTCCTCTGTTTTGTTCATTGTCCTCTCCCTTTTTTGTAATATGTGTAGACTTTCCAACGTGAATCTGGTTCTTTCCCTCTTTTCTATGTCTATTATTTTCGCGTTCTTTATATCAGCTGTGTGTTCATGTGATAATACGTGTTGAGCAAGAGCTGTGCTGGTCTTGTTCTTCTTAATGTCAGCGTCGTGCTCTGCCAATCGGGTTCCTAGTGCTCTTTTTGTTGTTCCACCGTAGATTTTGTCACAGTTCTCATTGTCTCTCCCCGTGCATTGAATCTCGTATACTACGTTGTTTTGTTGTAGGGGTTCTATGGGGCTTTTTGTTCGTGTAAAGATAGTTGAAAGTGTGCTGTTGGATTTGTAGGCGAGGGATATATTTCGTTTTTGTTTCTTCATGTTATGGTTGAAGTTTTCAGTAAACTTGGGTATGTATGTGACACTGTGGTATTGCTTTGTCTCCGTTGCGATCTCTGTTGATGCTTTATTTCGTTTTCTATTTCCTTCTGATAGCTCTTGTTTTATTAGTGATGTAATTAGGTGACTCGGGTAATTGTTATTGGTGAATCGGGTAATTGTTATTGGTGAGTATGGAGTGTATTTTGGTTTTGTTTTTTTCCAGAACTTTTGGTGGCTTATCGTAAATATTTTGTGTATTAAATTTTTCGCTGTGTTTATTTTATATTTTTTAGGTTGTGATGATATGAAATTTATAATACGTCCGGAGGCGATGGATTTGGAGTACCAGTCAAGTATGAGTTTGGAATTTTTCCTGTGGATAAGAACATCCAAAAAGGGTATAACCGAATTTTCCTCTTTCTCCATGGTAAATTGCAGCTTATTATGGTACTTATTTAGCGTGCTCAGAATAATATCCAGGTCGTTTCGTTTGACAATCGCAAAAAAGTCATCCACGTTTTAGTTCCGAGATGGTATTTTCCAGTAAATCATCCTTTATTATATCTGCTATGGTTGGAGAAAGTGGGTCTCCCATTGGCATTCCAAAGCTTTGTGTGAAAATTTTGTCATCGTAGGTAAAGTAATTGTTGTCGTTCAGACAGAAATTCAAAAGTTTAAGGAACTTGTTTTTTGGGATGTTCGATTGCAGTTTGTTAAATTTCGTCATAATGATTTTTATGCCTAAGTACGTTGATATGTTAGTAAATAACGATACCACATCGAATGACACTAGTATCTGGTCTTCACTAATATTTATGTTTTTCAATTTATCTTTTAGTATGTAATGTATATAATTCAATATATTTTGATTGCTTTCTAGTTTTCTCACATATATACATATGTACATATTTACTTATTTAAATTAAATAAAGCTTTTAGGTAATTTACTATTTCTAATTTAATTCATCGGGCCCAATTTTATCTAGAAAGCTTGAGTGAAATAGAAAATGAATTCACTTAATTCATTAAATTTTCGTTGAGACCATATTGAAAATATAATGATTAATGATACTTGACATGAGGCCCTGATGTTTTATCCTTAATGGGCACAAAGTGACCTTCTTAAGTATCCATTATATAATGTAGCCAAAAAATCGATATAACGAAATTAAGGACGAAAAAGGGCATTCCTATATTAATTAAAAAGGATAATTCACTCTTATTGCATTCATATAAATTTGCTCAAATTTTTTTTTAGAAAAAAACGTATTTATTAAAAAATGTTAAATTAAACACTGTGAACACAATGCATTTTCAAAAATATATCCCCAGTAACTACAGCGTTGTACAGGTATAAGGGAAACGAGATAGATATAGACTTCCATATATCAGCATCATCAGTATCGAAAAAAACGTTGACTAAGCCATGTATGTCCGTCCACCCGTTAACACGATAACTTCAGATATCTTCACCAAATTCGGTATACAGTCTTACTTGGACCCAGAATTTATTGGAATTGAAAATGAGCGAAATCGGACGATAACCACGGATACTTTCCCCATGTTGAAAATATAGAAAAATGGAAAAACGCGATAGTTCAAAAACGAGTACCTCTAAGCCAATGAAATTTGATAAGGGGATTGATTTTAAGACGCAAAACATAAATTCCAAAAAATTTTGGAATATGGGCGTTCCACATGCCCACATTTAGAAGAAGACAATTTAGAACTTTAACAAGCCGTAAAAAAAGTCATTAAAAATACTAAATTGAAATTTGGCAGAGACACAATTCTTGCTAAATGATATAGACTGAGTGAAGACAATGGAAATCGAACCGAACCGAGCTTAGACTTTCTTACTTGTTAAGCAAAAAACTGGCACAGGGCTTTACATTTTGCAATTGCACGAAGTAAGTTTCAGAGAACAAAAAAAAAATATTTTGCGTGGGTATAAACCTGGAACTCTTCTTTTCATTTAGCTGTTTTACGGAAAAACGGATCTTTGACACTTGATATCTCTTTGCACCTAACTCCTTAATAATGTAATAATATTATTATTACTAGTATTTTTATTTTTTCAATTACGATGAGTGTGTTAAAAGAATATACTCAAAAAGTATTAGAGCTCTATTTGTTTGATTACACTGCAACGTGAGCTTGATGGATCACAAAGTTCAGGTTGTTGTCATCAATCATTACGCACTAATGCAAGTACCTTAGTGCGTGTCCGAACATGTAATCACAATTTCTGAATTGATTAATATTTTTTTCATAGGTGTTGACTTCGTATGTTTCACTCATTCAGCCATACTTTTTCTTAGACTCTTACAAACTAAATAAAATAGTATATTAAAACTATTCTAAGAGCCAAGTTCAAGAATTTACAAAAATGGTTCTAATATGCTATTGTGTTTTACTATTAATCTTCATCATCACATCACTGACTGCAACTCCAGCATTTTTCAATTGGAACAAAAGAAATGATTTAACAATAAATGTGATTTTAAATAAAATTAATATGGAAGTAAATGTAAAAAAAATTATCGTTGTTAAGGCTGAACATTTGCAAAAGAACTGCCTTTCAGATGAAGATATTAAAAGAGCTACAATAAATCATGTAATTTCATTAATACAACCAAATTCCGACTGCTTTGAGGGTATCATTAGTGATGTACTTGTAATACGCTGTGTGTCTGAGGAATTCAGACAAAAAAGATTTCGACTTAATGGTGAAATGTTTAAAAAATAGACGACACAGTTCTATTATCTTTATATGGAATACCGAATTAGGCGGCGCAACGCCAAACCCACATCAAGAGCTTCAAAAGCAACAGCGCTTACTTTTCGAATTTTGTGCACGAAAACATTTGCTAAATGTCATTGGTATTTACAAAGATTACAAGAATGATGGGTATTTCTACACTTTTAGTTATTTTCCCGAATTTCATTTACAACGCAAAACATTGGATGAAGATTTCTTTCCGGATCGCATAAAAGACTTGAAAGGTGCCGCTATAAGAGCACTACCAAAACAACTACATCCATGGACACTCATTTGGCGCAATCAAACAGGTCACATAAATGTTGATGGATATTTAATGAGAATTTTACAAGAATTTACAAAGCGACACAATGCCACACTCACATATCCTGTACCATTCAATCCAGATCAAGCTTATACAATACCATTTTGGATATCTCTAATGCAGAACGATACAATAGATGTATTAGTGGGAAATGCACCTGTAGATATAAAATCTGGTTTTGATATGACAACAACTATTGCACCAGTAGAATGGACAATGATGCTGCCTATGCCCCCAACTGTGCTGGATAGTGAAGTTTTTCTGATTATTCTTCTAAATTCATTCCTGGCTCTAATTTTGCCCGTACTACATTTTGTGTTCCCTTTATTGCTAGTCGCTGAAGATTTTCTTTTGCGAAGAGCCTTTCAACAAAGTCCTACAAATAATTATTATCTCTTTATATGGCTGCACGTCAATATAGTATTTCGTAGCTTAATTGGACAACCGGTGGGGACTCGACTTCCATAACCATTGCGCACAACGAAACGTGTTCTCTTCGGTCTGTTATTTATTAGTTGATTTTTTACCCGCATTCTAACACCAGCTGCGCTTAACTCTTATATAACTCACCCAATGTCTTACGTACCTATTAAAAGCTTCAATGATCTCCTTAATTCAAATATGAAAGTAAAACTTACAAAATTTCAATACGACACATTACCATTATATATGGGTGAAGAAAACTTTAAAAAATTTAATAAAATATTCTTAGTTTATACGGAACATGATGTATATACACTGCAGAGCATATTGTTGGACAGACAGCACGTTTATACAATATTAAGCCCACTTTGGCCCGCCATTGCTAAATATCAAACGCTTTTAGCAAAGCCTCTCTTCTATGTTAGTGAAAATCTATGTATAGTTAGAGGTCTTCCGATATATTTACCTCTGCAAGAACACTCGATTTTCACAAAATCGCTAGATGAAATGATTTTGTTAATTCACAGTGTAGGCTTAAGTGATTTCTGGACAAAATTGTCGTATCTTGATATGATAAGGGCTGGCAAATTCAATACAACTAGACCTCAAGAAACGCGACCAAACCAAATTGATTTAAACAATTTTTATTTGTTATGGTGGTTATATCGACTAGGTATCGCTGTAGCGGTTTTAGCATTCATCGCAGAACTTTTGTATTCCAAGATATCAAAAAAGAGGAGAAATACAAGAGTGATTACAACAAAACAAAGAAATACGCAGAGCACGTAAAAGCATACAAATGGTTAAAACACCTCAAAAATACTCATCATGACCCATGCCAAGTTTGGAATACATCTTTGTAAGACTTCAGCGGGAGCCCGCTTATAAGAAGTCAAGTGACGTAAAAACAAAAGTTTAGAACCGAAACCACATATAATAATCTTTTAGACTCAAAATCGAAAGAACATTTTTAACCATTTATACTCGATTTATTTTTGGGATTAGTCACTGTAACCTAATCAGACAAGGTTCATAAAGATAGTCGTACCAAACATCATTGGGGCCGTTACTCACATTTCAAATCATTAAGTCCTGCATTCCTAATCAGCGGAAGGTTGCATCAATTCGACGCATTGCGACGAATAGGTCTGCTGATACTCCATCTGACTTCCGCCCCATTCTCCAAGGCTTTTGAATCAGTAATAGCTGAATAACTAACTAATCATGTACAAAATAAGTAACTGCTGTCACTTATTCAGTCTAGATTTAAGGCTAAACATGGTTGCACAACAGCAATGCTTACGATTATTGACGATATTCACTTTGATGAAAACTTTGAAATGCTACTTTGTCTACTTGATTTTTTCTAATTCATTTGACTCCGTTGACCACCAGTTGCTTTGCGATAAGGTAAAGGCTTACCTTGGGTTGAGTGATGATAGTCTGCAATGTATCTACAAGTTTGACATGTGCTGATCACGTTAACTTAGCCATAGGTAAGGAATATGGTGCTCTGCGGCATTTGCGGCTATCAACGATGTTTACTACCCATAACATACGGCATAAAGTGGCTGTCCAACTAATTTTACCTTATGTGACCTACGCTGAACTGATTTACAACAAGCAAGATTCACACTTTGCTCAAAAGAAGATGCGGTCTTAAACCATATCACACGCTATGTGTATGCACTGTAAAAGTTTGATCACACATCTTGATGGAAATCTCACCTTTTGGGACGTCCAATTTCTGACTATCTTAAAGCCAGAAGCTATATATTTGTCGATTTGCTCACTAAAACGCCCATATACCTTTCACAAGATATGCTCGTACAACGTAGACTCGTAAGTAGACTTTTTTTCGTAAATACTATACGTACCTGGAACTCTATTCCCAATTTTATAAGAGATAATTCAAGTGGCAGCAAATTCAAGAATGTTATCTATAACTATTTCTCAGACAATACTTAGTACATAGACTGACATTAGAGTTAATAGCTTTGGCCTTTTTAACCGGTCTCCTGAGATATGGCTTTATAAATGGATTTGCTGGGATATGACCTTGTTAACAGAATATCTGAAATACGTACTTTTTAACAAAACTCTTAATTTGCGGCTTATCTATTAGGATAGGTCTATATATCAAAACAAAAACCAAACATATATCTAAAAAGCATGAAAACGTCATCAAATTTATTCATCTTTCAAATCTATTAAAAAAGATTTTATTTAAAAAACGTTTAATTTTTTACAACTGACTCAAAAATGCCAACCTCAGCCATTTAAAACTGTTTAATTTTTCAAAACAGAGGTCGATTTTTTAAAATCGCTTGCGACAATTTAGTTATTTAAAACCCGATATCAAAATCGTTATCAGCATCGAAGCGAAAGACAATTTCACAGGATTATAAACTCTTATATTGAAAAATGTAGAATGTTCATAAAAATAATTACAATTATATCGTTTTCTTTTCTAGAAAAAATGTTACGCTGATGTTGCACAATTAAATTCTTACTTTTGATCTGGGTCACCTATCGCTATGTAAAATGGTAACGAGACCTCTTTTCTTATTTACTTTTGTGAAAGGAGCACATAAGCTCAAGGAATAGAATAGAAAAATCAACAGGTAACATTTTTAAGTAAAGAAAACTCCATTAATAAATAAGTATTTATGCACAAGTATATTGAAAAATACAGAAATGCGAATTTTATTTATTACTATAGTACCCGGCAGACTTTGTTCTGCCGAAAACTGCTTTGCTTACATTTTTAAAGTGAGCCTCGCTTCCCCTGTTCACTCTCTATTCCATTCTCTCCTACCTTATCTTCCATTTTTCTTCCCATTCTTGTCCATCCCATATTTGGTTAATCTTCCATCAACTTCTGAACACATTCCCACTCCCACTCGCACTCCCACTTCTATTCCTAATTCGAATCCCATACCTACTCCTACATCGAATTACACACCCGTTCTTATTCCCACTTCCACAACTAGTCACCCTACAACAGCTACAGCTATCTTCCTCTCTTACCTCAATTTACTCATATTTGGAAGCTCTATACCAAATATGGAATACCTGCTTCATCCGACCGGCCGATTTCATAGTCTATGTTTTCTTAACCAATACGAAATAACATGAAACTAACGCAGATACAAATTTTAAAATGCCATTGATCTTTACATAGCATATATATGAATACAGTTAATTGCGACGTTTTACTGCCCGATAATATTCCTCAGTAAACAGATGAGATATTGCAGCTTCTACAAAAAAAAAATTAAAATGTTAAATCTGCTTGCTTCTCCATTTCATGTTTTAGCCCCGTATCTTCCTCCTCTCACTTTCTCGACTTTTCTCTCTGCTACTCTCACTTAATTTCTCTCCCACAATCTTCCCCCCTTCCTACCTTCTCCTCGAGAAAGCTGTTCTTTGCGCGGTCTAAGGCCACCAAAATAAGGTGACTACTGGCATCACCACAGTATTAAAAGTCCAGTGTACTAATTTGATATTTATATTCCAGCAGAAAAAATCTATTTCTCTGACTGAAAATACTCTAGAAAATTGGTTAGGTTTCTGTCCATCTACCTAATCTCCTCACCATGATGTTGCTTTTAATATTAGGGTTCTATTCCAGGGAGGGTGGTAACAGAAACGAGAATTTGGTGCACTCTGCTCAACTGAGCGCGGTTGAAAATTTTGGTTTAAATCTTAAACTTTTTGGTCCACATATACAACCAAACTTTATTGTGGCTTTAAATGCAGACCTTGCAAAGTTTAAATGAAACGGCTCATATGACTGGCTTTTCATTGAAACATTTTGGTTTAGGTTTTAGTCCAAACAACCAAAACCAACCAAGATATTTTATAAATTTCTTAAAATTATTGAGTAGTTTTAAGAGTATTACAAAAAAGCTTAAAATCAGCAGAAAACTTTGCGAAGTTTCAAATATATTTCCAAAAGTATTAATTATATGAATCGTTTCGAGGCCTTACATATACGGCATTGCGCAGGCATCTTCTAAGTATGCGGCCCATCCAGTTTTTCTCCAGCACTGCTCTGGATGCTAGTCACAAACCAACTCCTAGGTGGTGCGACCAGTCAAACTTGAAACGCCTGCATATGATGTTTCAGATATCATTAGTGGTATAGGTCCGCAAACAATTAGCACTATCAAGCGCTTCTTGGTGAAGATGCTAAGGGTTGGTCCCCAACGAGGAAAATACTAATATAAATCTATTGAAATTTTACAGGCCAGCCAAAAACGATGTTGTCTGTTCTGCTGAACTTTAACAAATTAATTAAAACAATTTAAAGAATAAAAATTCGATTAATCGAATATTTTCTTTTTTGCCATCCCTACCCGTCAGTGACTGTGCTTTGAAATATGGGTGAAATATATACTCACACTGTGCCACCAAATGAGAAAAATCCTTTGTTTTTAAAAATGCCTTGTTTTCAGGTGTTGTCTTTTCTTAAGCCACCTCCATACAAAACCAAAATTAAAAGTTCAACAGTACCCAAAAATTAGCTCACAGCTTAATAGCAACTTAGTTCCTTCGTGTCAGCCAAGGATATAAAGAATGTGTTGAGCAAATCAAAACCAGACCATGCCACGTACGAGCGTTTATATTTTATTGCACTTTACGGTAGGTGATTGAGACTGCACTCTTGAGAGCTGTTATCATGTTAAGGTGGCTATTGTTGCAGTTAAAATAATCCATCGATTTTTGAAGTGCGTAGATATCTACCTAAGCATGCACATTAGACCCGTAAAAAGCTGTAAAAGTCAGTCCCTAAAGTTGCAGCATATATTGAGACAGTTTTGGTAAGTATTTGTTTAATCTTTCTAAAACTATCCGCAATTTCTTTTTTAACTTTTAAGCTATTGCATAGATTTTATCGCGGGTTTGGCGACTAAATCAAAAAAACCGTAACGGATATCTGTCAAAAAAGGTTTGAAAAGGTTCGAAAAAGGTTCGGTGTTAGCAACAGGCCAAATACATAAAATTGGGTCTCTATCATAAAGTTAAAGTTAAATTAAAGTTAAAGTTAAAGTTAAAATTAAAGTTAAAGTTAAAGTTAAAATTAAAGTTAAAGTTAAAGTTAAAATTAAAGTTAAAGTTAAAGTTAATGTTAAAAATAAAGTTAAAGTTAAAGTCAATATTAACTTCACATTTATTCAATAAAATTAAAAAAATTGTTTTCTTATCGGTCACCACGCTTAAAAAGTGTAAGTTGAATTAATATCAAAGACAAAACTTGAATTAATATCAAAGAAAACAAAATGTTGCATAAATGTTATAATTGCATAAGTTGATAATATGCAATAGCTTTACCGCGGCAGTTCCAGAGGGCCACGCGTCCTTTTTTTTTATCAATTTTACTTCCTTTATATTAGTTGCGTTTCATATTTTTCCCCAATCAGTGGCTATACAAAAATGAAATCCAAACTTTCTGATAGCCTGTGAACACTCCATTCATGTGATATCTACATATATTGGCGTAAAATATCTCAGAATCATGCAGGTCCAAACTTTGGACATCGTATAGAAAACGAGGGCTAGGTTAGGTTAGGCTGAACTGGCCGGTCCATGAGGACCTCACATAGACTGAATGAGACCGTAGTGTTACCAGAAGTTTGTTTTAACGACCAAACTGAAAAATCCTATCAAAAACCAGGACCTACCTACTAGGAGCTTCCTAGGACTTAAGCCACTTGCTGCTTCTAGATCTGACAGCTGTATCACTCCTTACTGGAGTTTGGCAAGCGCAGGGCATGACCGATCGTTTTCTCTGCACACGCGCACTTCCTACATCTGCTATCATTGGCCCACCATAATTTAAAGACATGTGACACCAGAAAGAGGTATACAGTCAGAATACCCGTCACAAGTATACATTCCTCTCTCTTTAATGATGGAAGAAACTTTGTTAGTCTATGGTTGTAAGGCCTATACATAATCTTCGACACTCTCGATCATATGCACGTCGCGCCTTCTCTTAATCTCACCCAATCTAATTGTGACGTCAACGGAGCAGGCTTCAAGGGATGCGCCCTTTTGGCTAGTTAATCCGCTTTTAATTCCCATCTATTCCCATATGACCTGGGGCCTAATATAGATGTATTCTTCTCCCTGTATCGACTCTTTCCAAGTATTGCTTACATGTAAACACACTTTTAGAAGCTGTGCTATGTGAGATTAGTGCCTTAATTGTTGCTTAGCTGTCAATATAAAAGTTGACACGGCTGCAGTTTAAGCTATGTGCTTCCAGTATTTCTACTGCTTTGGTTACGGCTGTTACTGCCGCCTGAAAAACGCTGCAGTGATCTAGCAGCTTTTAGGATCTGTTTATTTCCGAATCAGCACAGTATACCACAGACCCAACTCTTTTCATTACTTTGAAACCAGCGGTGTACACGCGTGTCACCTCACCCACCATTTGGGCACCCTTACGCAAACTATTCACCTCTATTGTGGCTTTAAGGGCCTCTTCGAAGCGCAGATACAGAATTTTCTCTGTTCGTACTGTAATTGATAAAGCTATACTACTATGGCCGTATGGTTTAGATATATACGCCACCGATAAACGCTGCCGCCAATTTTTGTCGTTTTTCGCACGCCGCCGCCGAATGTCAAAAATAGCGTCGCGGCGGCGACCGGCGCGTTACTATATTTTCTACTCGTTTAAGACTGGTTAGGCCATTTATTGTTAATGTCGAAAATTGGTCGAAAGTGGTATCAACGGATGCGCATCACTGCCAGTTATAAGAAACTAATTGCGAAATTTAACTCTTTCTAACCCTAAAAGAAAAGTTATATAATAAATTTATATGATCACTTTGCATATTTGTTTCAAAAAATTAATAATGAACAATAATTTCGAATAAAATGACCCAAGGCGAACATGTTTCCAAATTGTCCTCAAGTTGTTAGAAAAAACACATTATCCAAAAAAGGTGCCGATTTTTAGAAAAATTTATATTGCGATTGGCTGAAAGATTAAGCGAAATCAGTGATGCAAATTTCTTTAGTAGGTTCTAGGGGCATAAACATTCCTTTGAAATGATTCTTACCTCATACTTAAGTTGAGGATATATGTACGTACGAGAAGGGTTTGAAAAATCACTTGGGCTTACATTCAAACATCTGTTGTTTTTTTGTGAAACTATAAAATAGTGTCTGAAATGTAAATTTTGATTTTCACACATCATCCTTCAACACACAAGTCTCCCGGTTTGACATTTCCTTAAGTTGGTGGCCCTATCCAAAACTAGTACTTGGAGTAAATCACATTGATTACACTGGTTTACAGCAAAAATGCACCAGAGACGCCATTATGAAATTCCTATGTAAAATCGCACCTTGATTACGAAAATCAAGGTTATTTATAATTTTATATTTTAATTATATCTTTTTAGATTTTTCGAATAGCCGTTTTTCAAAAAAAAAAAAAAAAAATTGGGTCCACTTAATCATATATATCTCAAGAAAGAATTGAGCAATTCCAAAACGGCTTGAAGATTTTAAAAGGCAATAAAATTATCTATAAACTGTGCACACAACACTTTTTGATAGGCCCTGCAGATTTAAAGATAACGAACAATTATTACGGATTTTTTCAATTTTCTTTTTTTAATATAAAGAAATTTGTACTTTCCGAGGAAGGATCTCGAAAACTTTTTATTTTTTTTGGCAGATTTTGCTTCTCTCTAAGCTCTGTTTAATTGCAAAAAAATAAGCTTTCATTCAACAAAATCGATGAACTTATACAAAAGTTATATGTATTCAAATAAATATATCCATATAGTAAAACTTAAGTACCCTACAAATAATAGGATATGTACATGTGATTCTGTCTTAACTCTATGATCTTATTTTATAATTGAAAAAGTTATGTGTCTTGTTTTGCACTTATTATACCTTTCATGAACATGAAATGGTATATTAACTTTTGTCCGATGTTTGTAACGTTGGGAAATATAGAAGATAGACTCACCATTAAGTATACCGAATTGATCTCGGCGACGAACTGAGTTGATATAGCCATGTCCGTCTGTCCGTCATCCGTCTGTCTGTTAGAACGAAAACTTGTCCCTAAAATTTTGAGATATCTCAATGAAATTTGGCACAGGGATGTATTTTGGTATTATATTAGACATTTGTCGAATCCGGTATGATCGGACCACTATAACATATATCTCCCATACAAACGATCGCTCAGATAAGACGATTTTGGTCATTCCTGTCGCAATTTCGAAAGTATAAACGTGAAACTCGGTGATATATATTCTAATATATCATAGAAGATTTTCTGAAAAACCCATTTCAATCGGAGCTATATATAATATATATCCCATACAACCGATCGTTCAGATAAGGGGGTGTTTTGCCATTTTTATACTCAGTTGAGCAGAGCTCACAGAGTATACTAAGTTTGATTTGATAACGGTTGGTTGTACATAAATAAAGGAATTGAGATAGATATAGACTTCCATATATCAAAATAATCAGGATCGAAAAAAAATTTGATTGAGCCATGTCCGTCCGTCCTTTAACACGATAACTTGAGTAAATTTTGAGGTATCTTGATGAAATTTGGTATGTAGGTTCCTGAGCACTCATCTCAGATCGCTATTTAAAATGAACGATATCGGACTATAACCACGCCCACTTTTTCGATATCGAAAATTTCGAAAAACCGAAAAAGTGCGATAATTCATTACAAAAGACCGATACAGCGATGAAGCTTGGTAGATGAGTTGAACTTATGACGCAGAATAGAAAATTAGTAAAATTTTGGACAATGGGCGTGGCACCGCCCACTTTTAAAAGAAGGTAATTTAAAATTTTTGCAAGCTGTAATTTGGCAGTCGTTGAAGATATCATGATGAAATTTGGCAGGAACGTTACTCCTATTACTATATGTACGCGTAATAAAAATTAGTAAAATCGGAGAAGGACCACGCCCACTTTTAAAAAAAAAATTTGTTTAAGTAAAATTTTAACAAAAAATTTAATATCTTTACAGTATATAAGTAAATTATGTCAACATTTAACTCCAGTAATGATATGGTGCAACAAAATACAAAAATAAAAGAAAATTTCAAAATGAGCGTGGCTCCGCCCTTTTTCATTTAATTTGTCTAGGATACTTTTAACGCCATAAGTCGAAAAAAAATTAACCAATCCTTTTGAAATTTGGTAGGGGCATAGATTTTATGACGCTAACTGTTTTCTGTGAAAATGGGCGAAATCGGTTGATGCCACGCCCAGTTTTTATACACAGTCTTCCGTCTGTCCTTCCGCATGGCCGTTAACCCGATAACTTGAGCAAAAATCAACATATCTTTAATGAACTTAGTTCACTTGCTTACTTGAACTCACTTTATCTTGGTATGAAAAATGATCGAAATCCGACTATACCACGCCCACTGTTTCGATATCGAAAATTACGAAAAATGAAAAAAATGCCATAATTCTATACCAAATACGAAAAAAGGGATGAAACATGGTAAGGTAATTGGATTGTTTTATTGACGCGAAATATAACTTTAGAAAAAACTTTATAAAATTGTTGTGACACCTACCATATTAAGTAGAAGAAAATGAAAACGTTCTGCAGGGCGAAATAAAAAACATTTAAAATCTTGGCAGGTATTACATATATAAATAAATTATCGGTATCCAGCAGATGATGTTCTGGGTCACCCTGGTCCACATTTTGATCGATATCTGGAAAACGCCTTCACATATACAACTATCACCACTCCCTTTTAAAAATCTCATTAATACCTTTAATTTGATACCCATATCGTACAAACTCATTCTAGAGTCACCCCTGGTCCACCTTTATGGCGATATCTCGAAAAGGCGTCCACCTATAGAACTAAGGCCCACTCCTTTTAAAAATACGCATTAACACCTTTCATTTGATACCCATATCGTGCAAACAAAGTCTGGAGTCACCCCTGGTCCACCTTTATTGCGATACCTCGAAAAGGCGGCCACCTATAAAACTAAGGCCCACTCCCTTTTAAAATACTCATTAACTCCTTTCGTTTGATACCCATATTGCACAAACGAATTTTAGAGTTACCCCTGGCCCACCTTTATGGCGATATCTGGAAACGGCGTCCACCTATGGAACTAAGGATTACTGCCTTTTAAAATACTCATTAACACCTTTCATTTGATACCCATATCGTACAAACACATTCTAGAGTCACCCCTGGTCCACCTTTATGGCGATATTTCGAAAGGGCGTCCACTTATAGAACTAAGGCCCACTCCCTTTTAAAATACTCATTAACACCTTTCGTTTGATGCCCATATTGTGCAAACAAATTCTAGGGTCACCCCTGGTCCACCTTTATGGCGATATCTCGAAACGGCGTCCACCTATGGAACTAAGGATTACTCCCTTTTAAAATGCTCATTAACACCTTTCTTTTGATACCCATATTGTACAAACAAATTCTAGGGTCACCCCTGGTCCACCTTTATGGCGATATCTCGAAACGGCGTCCACCTATGGAACTAAGGATTACTCCCTTTTAAAATACTCATTAACACCTTTCATTTGATACCCATATCGTTCAAACGCATTCTAGAGTCACCCCTGGTCCACCTTTATGGCGATATCTCGAAAAGGCGACCACCTATACAACAACCACCACTCCCTTTTAAAACCCTCATTAATACCTTTAATTTGATACCCATATCGTACAAACACATTCTAGAGTCACCCCTGGTCCACCTTTATGGCGATATTTCGAAACGGCATCCACCTATAGAACTAAGGCCCACTCCCTTTTAAAATACTCATTAACACCATTCGTTTGATGCCCATATTGTACAAACAAATTCTAGGGTCGCCCCTGGTCCACCTTTGTGGCGATATCTCGAAACGGTGTCCACCTATGGAACTAAGGATTACTCCCTTTTAAAATACTCATTAACACCTTTCATTTGATACCCATATCGTACAAACGCATTATAGTCACCCCTGGTCCACCTTTATGGCGATATCTCGAAAAGGCGACCACCTATACAACAACCAAACTCCCTTTTAAAACCCTCATTAACACCTTTCATTTCATACCCATATCGTACAAACGCATTCTAGAGTCAACCCTGATCCACCTTTATGGCTATATCCATAAATGGCGTCCACCTATAGAACTATGACCCACTCCCTCATAAAATACTCTTTAATGCCTTTCATTTGATACACATGTCATACAAGCACATTCCAGGGTTTCCCTCGGTTCATTTTCCTACATGGTTATTTTCCCTTATGCTGTCACCATAGCTCTCAACTGAGTATGTAATGTTCGGTTACACCCGAACTTAACCTTCCTTACTTGTTTATTTTATATTTATCTTAAAAATCGTTTAGGTATGCAGATCTGTTCACTATATATTTCTTATCTTATGCATCCAATTATTTGGAGATTACGAGCGTGATAAGATTATTGTTCAGCCCCATTCATGAAAGGTATGAAGTTTTCGGCACAGCCGAAGACAGTCCCGTCCTTACTTGTTTAGATTAGGATCGTTTTCTCTTATGAGAAACCAACAGTAGTCACCCATCATATCGACATCCCAGGATCCTTGATACCGACTTTCAATCATTTTCATTTGCTGGTGAAACCTTTCGACATCCTCGTCACTTTCGTCGCCAAGATTTTGCGGGAAAAAATTTACATGGGAGTGTAGAAAATGAATTTTTAAAGAATATTTACTCCTTAAAGAAAATCAAAAAGTATATTAGATAAATACATAAGTGACACATTAGTATATAATTTTCTTAGGCTGGATTTATCTTTCAATTCAGAACAAATTTTTAGTTTACATTTCTCTCGTTCTTGTTTGTTCGAACTGGACGATGAATTCAGATTTAGGGCTACATATTCTCATGTAGATTTAAAAATTTTCATACAAATTTTTTGTTTATCGGGCAGATAGGTTTTAAAGTTAACTGAGAAAACAGTCTTAAATATTTTTTTTTATTTACCCATTTCCGCATAGTTTTTGATTAAGTCGTTCACTATCATCTCGTGGTTAGGACTTTTGTGTTTGCCTAAAAAAGAATTGAATGGGTATTTCAGCGCACCACTTCTCCTTCATATCAACACTAACGCGGTCGGTTTTTTTGCATACTATAATGCTTTTTTTTGTTTCGACAATGAATAATAATTTTTTAATTTCTGCTGAAGAAAAATTTGATGCGCGCTTCTGGTCAGACATTTTGCTATTTTGTTTTGATTATTATTCATCTTTCTCAACTAATACCATACTTTATTACTAAAATCAGCTGATTTTATTTGACTTCATTGGAAAGTTAACTCTTCACTGTGAAATTTATTGAAGTATAGGTTAACTCTGGCAATTGAGTTAAAGTAAAATTTGAGTTAACTCGCCAGTGTAAAAACGGCTCTAATTGGACCCAATTTTTTTTTAAACGGTAATTCGTAAATATCGTGATTTTACATAGGAATTTCATAATGGCATCTCTGGTTCAGAAGAAAAGTTGTAATTTGCGATCCAGTGTTATAGCCTATCAACCAAGTTTAAATATCACTACACGTTACGACTTCTTTTACAAATGTGAATACGTAGGCACCAGAGATCTGCTTTGAGTACTAATAAAATTAGTGTACTTAGTCATGAGCCAAACAATTGTGTCTAAATGTGTACTTAGTCAAGTACAGAAAAATACTATGAGTGATTAGCACATAAAATAGAAAATACATACGAGTGCCCCGTAACACATATGTCTCATACATATATGACATTGTTGAGTATAAACTGATGTCATAGTCGCTTTAGCTCAGTAGCACTTTGATTACGTGTGTAATACACTGTATATATCGTTTATCATCGGTTTTACTTTGGCGCTGTATTCAGTTTAGTTTCGTGTACATCGTTGTGTTGCTAGCATCAGAAAACTGATAGGACTTTATTCATTTTATTGCACTATTAGTCTTACTTATTCCAATTGGTGTTTTCGTATAAGATAGTTGACTTTCTTGCTCAATAAGTCAATTGAGTACTGAACTGCTTCGTGGCTTATGAGCGGTTATTAATTTCACGAAGCATGACTATGTAAATATGTGTTAGTGGATATAAGTGCTTGATATTCTTTGTTTGCATACGCACTAATACCCATATTTTGGTTAGTCCACTAATAACCTTAAAAGATGAATAATTGCAGCTCACTCGTAGGCACATATATTTACCAGGTGAGGCTTTGCCTTCGCAAGAACACTCAAAGTGGAGAAGCAAAAGCTTTCCCAACACAGTCGAACTAATGACCGTGTGTGCTATGTATTGTAGTGAACAGTCGAACTAGTCTGAAAGCTCAAGTTAAGCCGTCGTCCATAATGAGCACTTAGATCATAAGGCCGGAAAACAGCAGTTAACATCTTTCAACTTAAAATCGGTCGACTTTCATTCTAAAATATCGTTTTGATTTAACGAAGACTATTGAAATCAATGTTGAGAACAAAAACGTCTGCACACTTTGATCTACATTTTAAAAATTGCATCCAGGGTCCTTGTAAAATTTTAATTATGTAGATACGCCGAGGATTATACGATTTTCAGCCATGAGTTACGCAATGACATCCACTTAGACTGCTTATGATTTCGAGGGCGGCATCCTTGGCCGAATAGTCACTCCGTAACGTTTCAAGGTGTTTCTCTGATGTAGCTCGGCAGCATAGCGCTGCAAAAGCATCCGTTGGAAAGTCTTCAGAGCTACACCTAGAGATTCTAGGTAAGTGACATCGACGAAGGTATGAGTTCGAAGTCGCAGTTGTATAGTTTATGTGCTGGTATATTGTGTGAGGGTCAGAAGTCGTGGTAGCGACTGGTGGTCGTGATTGCTACTATTCGCACATCGGGAATTGTAGCTCGTAAAAACAGCCGAAAATACTGGAGGCGCCATGTGCCACGAGAGTAATGAGTATTAATAGACGATTAATAGCAACCGTAAGTCGCCTTTGTGCGTGACCGCCAAAGAGCCACAAATGATTTAAAGAAATTGTGTTCGCCACGATTATTAGGAGTTAACACCAGGTGAAACTACGCTTTGCACGAGATATACAGACAAAAGTGTGACCATTTTATGCATCTCTTTTTCTTTTCAGAAGACGCAGCAGTACCAATTCCAAAGACCGCGGTTAGGTTCGGAGCCACTGTGGAGTACGTGAATGACTAACAATCCCTCCGCAAGGAGCTACTCCTGAAAATGTTTGATAGATCTGCGAGATTTTTGTCATTCTGATCATTTGAGTATACTTATTGGTGAATCTATCTCTTTTTCTTTAAGGACTTACAATACTGAGATTCGTAACAAACTTAGGTCAGGTTAGGTTAGGTTGAACTGCCCGGTCCATGAGGTCCTCTTGGCAAATACCAGAAGCTTCCTAGGACTTAAGCCAATTTTTCTGCTTCTAGATCTGACAGTCGTATCACTCCTAATAACTGGAGTCTTAGCCTGGCAAATGCAGTGCACGAGCACAGAACGTGCTCCATCGTTTACTCCTACTACCCAGACTTCCTACATATGCTATCACTGACCAAGCCTAATTTAAAGGCATGTGACGCCAGAAGGCAGTTTCCAGTCAGAATACCCGTTATTAGTATAGGGTCCTCTCTTTTTAATGATAGAAGCAACTTTGTTAGTCTAAGGTTGTAAGACCTACACATAATCTTCGACACTTTACAGCTCCGAACTTGAACCCACGCATTTCCCGCTTGGTCGATCATGTACACCTCTCGCCTTCGCTTAATCTCGCCAGTCTAATTGGGACCTCTACGGAGCAAGCTGCAAGGGATGCTCCCTTTTTAGCTATTCCATCCGCGTTTTATTCCCATCTATTCCCATATGCCCTGGGACCCAATATAGATGTATGCTTCTCCCTGTCCCGATTCTCTCCAGAGACTGCTTATACTCTAGCATGCATTTAGATGCTGTGCTATGCGAGATTATTGCCTTAATTGCTGATTGACTGTCAATATAAAAGTTAACATTATTGCAGCTTAAGCTATTCTCTTCCAGGGTTTCTGCTGCTTTGGTTACGGCTAATACTTCCGATTGGAAAACGTTACAGTAATCCGGCAGCCTGTAGGATCTGCTTATTTCCGCATCAGTACAGTATACCGCAGACCCTACTCCTTTCACTACTTTGGAACCATCTGTGTACACATGTATCGCCTCGTCCGCCATTTGCGCACCCTTGCGGCAACCGTCCACCACTATTGTGGCCTTAATATACCATTTTATTTTCATAAGGTATAAAAATGTTGTCCATTGCAGTCAGGCGAGAATTGTGCGCACAAACTGTGTATCAGTGGTACTTTACCTGTTGGAGAGGCTTCACTCAAATGACGATACAAACGTTATTTTTCTATTAAAAAATTCCAGAAATTTTGAATAAGCACACTAATGTATGTATGTAAGTCGGGTGAGGAGGCACTGTGACAGCACGCATATACCAACACATATGGCAGCGCAAACGTAAAACACTCAAGGCGAATAACGAGCGCACAGCCTGAGTAAATTAGCTCGGAGAAAATCTAATAGCGAGCGGACAAGTGAGTCGTAATCAGCCGGCGACCAAAGCAGCCGTCGTTACTATAATTATTCGCTGTACCAACCTACTTTAATTGTAATCCACTTTAAACCATAACTTTAATTGTACTTATTTTTGAATACTCAACTTTGAATTGAATAATAAACGTTATTAATTGCATAACTTTACATTTGGGGGCTCAACCTGCCGAACCTTAATACAAATTGAATCAAACTTATGTAAGTTGCAGCCGAATTGAAGAACAATAGGCAAGCAGTGCAATAAAGTGAAGTTGGCAAAACAGTACTTCTACAGTTGCAGTTCAGTCGCAAAAAAAAAAAAGGGTCGTTGATCGGTCAAAAAAAATTCCGTTCAACGCATATGACTCGTGCTAGTCGCCAAAGCACAGGCGATTCAAAAAACACCACCAAAGTCAAAAAGCAGACAAAGCAGGTAGAGGAAGTGAGACGGCGTTACAACACACGCTCAACAAAGCAGGCAACGAGGTGGAGAGAATACGCTCAGACAGCTTCCAAGAAAGTCATGGCCGAAGCAGAGCAGCAGAAAGCAGTAACAGAAGCAGCGGCAATGGCAGAACAAAACAAAACAGTGGAATGTAAGAATAATGAATTGCTACAACAGCTGGTGCAATTGCTTACATTGAAAATCCAAGCAGACGAAACAAAGCAGGCCGAAACCAAAATTACGGCAGAAAGTTTTGGCAAAATTATACCCGAATTTGATGGAGGAAATATGCCAGTGAAACACTGGTTTACTAACTTTGAATTAAACGCAGCTGCATACGGTTTGAACAATGTACAGAAGTACGTGCAAGCAAGGGCGAAAATGACGAAAACTGCGAAACTTTTTCTTGAATCGGTAGCTGTTTACGAATATGGTGCAATGCGCACAATGTTGGAAGACGAATTTGACAAGTCAAAAATGTGTAGTGCTGATGTTCACGCAGAGCTACGAGAACGGAAAAAACAAAAGAATGAGAGTTTCCACGAATATGTGCTGCAGATGAAGAAATTGGCTACACGTAGTAATATAGACACGCAGTCGGTGATTCGTTATATAGTTGGTGGACTGCAATTAAAAGACGAATTTAAATACAACCTTTGGAGCTGTAAGTCATATAAGGAATTGCAAGATCAATACGAAGTTTACGAGAAAATAGTTTTGCGGGAAAAAAGCAACAAAGAGCATAAAGGGCAAGTACACGTAAACGAGAAGCGTTCGCACATTTCAAGCGAAAAGAAAACACATTGCTTTAACTGTGGCGCTACGGATCATATGCGGAAAAATTGCCAAGCAGAAACAAAGTGTTTTCGTTGCAATAAAAGTGGGCATATGTCGAAAGACTGTCCAACTGTAGCTGCTGCTGTAAACCTGGTTCATAATTCGAAACGCTGTAAAAACATAAAGATTAACAACGTCGAAGTAAGCGGGTTAGTAGACACGGGCGCAGATATAACTATTATGAAAAAAAGTACATTCGAAAAAGTTGGTGGAGGTGTGCTGCAAACATATATGCAACAGCTTCGCGGCCTCGGTACTAAATCTACAAAACCAATTGGGTGTTTCGTTGCTGAAGTAGGTGTTGACGACTTACTGACGCAGCAAAAATTCATTGTAGTATCTGACAAAGACGTTATGTATGATGCGCTACTGGGTTACGATTTTATTTCGAAGTTCAACTTGGCGGCGACGGCAGATGGATATAAGTTTTCTCCACTAAACGTGGGGGAAACTTATGAGGATCTTAATCAGATAAGTATTTATAATGTAACCGACACAAATTCTCATGTTGATGTTCCTCCGCAGTACGAAGCCGAAATTCGCTCCTTGATTGCCAACTACAAGCCAATCGATTATGTTGAGGAATGTCCAGTTGTATTGAAGATCATTCCGGATGGTAACGTTGTCCCGTTCAGGCACGCTCCAAGTGGCATACCATTCCACGAAGTTGAAGCAGTCAACAAGCAAATTGATGAGTGGCTTAAAGCTGGAATCATAAGACAGTCTACGTCCAACTTCGCCAGCCGCATGGTTATCGTGAAGAAAAAGGACGGTACGTGCCGCATTTGTGTGGATTTTCGAAAACTTAACTCGGCTGTACTAAAAGATTGTTTTCCGGTCCCTATAATTGAGGACGTACTCGAAAAGTTGCAGAAGTCGAAATTTTTTACGGTTTTGGATTTGGAAAATGGGTTTTTCCACGTCCCCATTGAAGAGAGTAGCAAAAAATACACCGCTTTCACAACAACAAGGGGGCTTTACGAATTTAATAGGGCTCCGTTTGGCTTCTGCAACTCTCCCGCCGTTTTTATACGTTTCGTTAACTACGTCTTCCAGAATCTAATAAATAATAACGTATTAGACTTATATATGGACGATATTATCATTCACGCAGAAACAGCTGATGATTGTCTTCGTAAGACAAAGCTGGTTTTTGCAACGGCAGCAGAACACGGTTTGAAAATCAAATGGCCAAAATGCCATTTTATGCAGGCATCTGTAAGTTTCCTGGGTCACTTGGTTAAAGATGGATGCGTGTGGCCAGGCAAAGAGAAAACGGATGCGGTTAATAAGTTTGCAATCCCAAAAAATGTTAAGGCCGTGCAGTCGTTTTTAGGCCTAACGGGATTTTTTCGAAAGTTCATTAAAGGATACTCACACATCGCCAGACCATTAACAAATCTACTACGTAAAGACTCTGTGTTTGCTATCGGTCCAGCTGAAGTCGAAGCTGTACAAACGCTGAAAAATTGTTTGACTAAAGAGCCAGTACTAAGGTTGTACAACAGAAATGCAAAGACTGAGGTACATACAGATGCGTCGAAGGATGGTTTCGGTGCAACACTATTGCAATGGTATAGCGGCCAGCTATACCCAGTGTACTTCTGGAGCAAAAAGTCTACGGGGGCAGAAGCGCGACAGCACAGCTATGTTTTGGAAGCGAAGGCGGTATACCTCGCTTTTAAAAAGTTTCGTCACTTCCTGTTGGGTATTCATTTTAAGCTAGTGACTGATTGCGCGGCGTTCAAACAAACGTTAAGTAAAAAGGATGTACCCCGAGAAGTTGCCTCGTGGGTGGTTTATTTGCAAGACTTCGACTTTAGTGTAGAACACCGAGCAGGCGAAAGGTTAAAGCACGTTGATTGCCTCAGTCGATACCCACAGCAGGTTATGATAGTAGCGTCGGAGTTGGCGGCTCGTATTAAAAAAGCACAGCAAGAGGATACAATGACTAAAGCAATCGCAGATCTACTGGATAGCCGACCATACGGAGCTTTTAAAATAAAAGGTGGGCTGTTATATAAAAATATTGAGGGTAACGATCTTTTGGTGGTTCCAAAGCAGATGGAAAAAGAAATTATTGTCGATGCTCATAATGTTGGCCACTTTGCGGTGCAAAAAACTATGCATGCTATACAACAAAATTATTGGATACCACACCTGGAACAAAAAGTTACGCAGGTAATCAACAATTGTGCGAAATGTATCATTTATAATAAGAAGTTGGGTAAAAAAGAGGGTTATCTGCACGTAATTGATAAAGGTGACCAACCATTGCATACGTTGCATATTGACCATCTGGGACCAATGGACGCTACCTTAAAGCAGTATAAATATATCTTGGCAATCGTCGACGCGTTTACCAAATTTGTGTGGCTGTACCCCACAAAGAGCACAGGTTGCGAAGAAGCGGTTCAGAAGCTGGAGTCATGGTCTGCGGTTTTTGGAAACCCCGCACGCATAGTTACCGATAGAGGTGCCGCGTTCACGGCACATATGTTTTCCGAGCACGTAAAGGAGAGGGGTATTGATCACATCTGGAGCACTACCGGGGTCCCACGTGGAAACGGACAGATCGAAAGAGTGAATCGAACGGTTATGTCGATTATTGCAAAGCTCTCGGCAGAAGAACCTGCAAAATGGTTCAAGTTAGTTCCAAAAGTACAGCAAGCTATTAATTCACATACTCATGCGTCTACAAAACGGCCGCCGTTTGAACTTATGTTTGGTGTCAAAATGAACCACACATGCAGTGATCAGATACAACTTTTACTCGAGCAGGAGCTATATGATGCATACGACGAAGGGCGGCACAATTTGCGGCAAGAGGCGAGGCACGAAATCGAGCGCGCTCAGAACCAATACAAAAAGCAGTTTGATAGCAAACGAAAGAAGGAATACGGGTACAAGATCGGCGATTTAGTAGCAATACGACGCACGCAGTTTGTAGCCGGACGAAAGCTGGCTAGCGAATATCTCGGCCCGTACGAAATCACACAAGTTAAACGAAACGTTAGAAAGGCGGCAGATGTAGAGGGGCCCTGTAATACGTCCACGAGTTGCGATAATATGAAACTTTGGAAGTATACAGTCAACAACGAAGAGCTTTTGTCATCTGAGGCAGATGACTAATCAGGGTGGCCGAATGTAAGTCGGGTGAGGAGGCACTGTGACAGCACGTATATACCGACACATATGGCAGCGCAAACGTAAAACACTCAAGGCGAATAACGAGCGCACAGCCTGAGTAAATTAGCTCGGAGAAAATCTAATAGCGAGCGGACAAGTGAGTCGTAATCAGCCGGCGACCAAAGCAGCCGTCGTTACTATAATTATTCGCTGTACCAACCTACTTTAATTGTAATCCACTTTAAACCATAACTTTAATTGTACTTATTTTTGAATACTCAACTTTGAATTGAATAATAAACGTTATTAATTGCATAACTTTACATGTATATTTATTAAAGCTTTTGTTATGAATTTGCTAAACATTCTTCGGTTTTCATTGTAAATAAAAAGATTTTTAATTTAGTAGAACCCTTGAACGTTTTAAAATTCAAGGATAAAATTCTTAACTGTGAAGGACTCGATATTTTAACAATATTTTTTCGTTCAAACTATTACATTTTTTCTATTACGAGCATGCAAGAGAAATTTAAATTATATTTAAGTCCTTCCTACTATTTACCGCAATTACTCACGATTTACTTGCATCCTTGTTTGTATCTTGTAATACAAAATTTCAGCAAAAAATACGACAATAGATAAACTAACGCCAATGCCATATACAAACCATAGATAATAGAAGTTTTCTAAATCCATTATCTTTGATTTAATTGAACCCAAATTTGTTGTGATATTAAGTTTGCCTGCCATTACCATATCATCATACGACTGTTTTGTCCACAAATCAGCTAGGCCAGAACTATGTATAAGCAAAATCATGTCATTGAATGCTTCTTTATAAATCGAGTGCTCATGCAATGGAAAACACATCGGTAGATCACGAATCAAATATATATTTTCATGAACATAGAATAGAGGTTTCGGCAAAAATGTTTGATAACGCGCTATAATCGACCAAAGTGGCGTAAGTATTGTGTAACCGTAACGTGTATCCATAGTTGTAGCTAACTGTTTACTTTCGGGTGGTAATTTAAGAGTTTGATTTAGTTTTTGCAAAGAATCCATATTCAAATACATAGCAAGTGTTTCATATTCAAATTGCGTTAATTTTATAGTAACATCTGAATCCACCAGCTCTTTGAAAGTATTTAGCTTAGGATAATGCAATGGACTGGTGAAATATGAATTCAAACCAGATGTTATTAGAGTACTCATTAAAATACCACTTAAAAATAATATAATATAGATAAAACGTCTGCTAGTATGACCTGCCATATATGAAGATTGTCCAATCATGCTACGTAATACTAAATTTATGAAAATGCTCAGATAAAGCGCAAACCAATTTGCATGATGTTTTTGCAAGCTTCGACGTAAAAGTAAACTTTCTATAGTGAAAAGTAACGTAAACACAAACAGCAATATTAAAAGTATAATACCCAGCCAAGAATTGATCATAAACAATAATATTTCACTATCGGGTCTCTCGGATGGCAATGGTAGCATTATTGTCCAATCCGATAATAGCACAACCGTTGATACATCGTATCCCGTTATATGTTCCATAGGTGCGATTCCCATCACAACATCAATTGAATCGTTCTGAAATAAATCGATCCATACTGGTATAGGCACACGTGAATCTGCATCCAATGGTATTGGCCAAGTGAGCGTGGCATTATGACGTCTTACGAATTCGTCTAAAATTTTCGAAAAATATCCACCTGTCTGAGTTTGGCCTGAACGATTACGCCAAATAAGTGCTAAGGGTTCATTATATTTTGGTAATGCTTTTAGAGCTGCACCCTTTATATCCTTAATACGATCAGGAAAAAATGGCTGCATCAATGTTTTACGTTGTAAATGAAATTCTGGAAAATAGCTAAAAGTGTAAAAATGTCCATCATAGAGATAATCTCTGTAAATGCTTATAACATTCAATAAATGTTTTTGTGCACAATATTTGAAGAGTAGTTCTTGTTGCTTTTGTAGTTGCAAACGTTCAATTGCTCTAGTTGCGGTATGTTCGGTATTCCAAATGAAGAGAATGCGACTATTCCGCCTTTTGTCTAAACATGGAATCATTGTACTTAGTAATTTTGTTGAAAAATTCGTTCCTAAGCAACAAATGAGAAGTGTTTCGCCCTTTACACCTTTGTTTGGGCATGGTTTGTTTGCTTTCAGTAATAAAATGGTGTTATAAGTTTCAAGTAATTTCAAATCATTGTTTGAAAGACAGAGTTTGTTTGTAGAGTATGCATTGAGTACGACTAGGGTACCAATTTTGCGTTCCAAATCGATTTTATTAGTGATTGCAGCAAAATTGTCAATTGTGGAATCATTCCATATTATCCTTGGATATGCTATGGTCAATGGCAAGCTTAAGATGAAACAAGTAAGTTTGCTAACGTTGATATACATCTCGCTTTGTACTGTATACTGCGAATAAACTTTATCAACTATTTTGAAAATTCTATGAATTTGAATAAGAAATCTAATACTGCGCTTAGGACGAGTAGGGATATATGTACATAATTATATACTTTTGATAAATTTATCTTTTCTCTGCTATGGTGATTTTCAGAAAGTAGTAATCAAAAAAAATCTATTAAATTAATGTATCATGATTGATAACATCTAGGTATAAATAACGGACCGCATTCTATTTGGTGAAACGGATTATGATATTGAAGGTATCAATTAAGGCATCGTTCTCTATTACGAAACGATTGATGAAGTCTAGGTAATAATTTAGGACCTCATTCATTATTGCGAAACGGGTGATGATATATAGATATCAGTTAAGGATCCACGATGATATCTAGGTATCAATTACGGGCCGCATTCTCTATGTCGAAACGGTTTATGATGTTGTATCAATTATGGACCCATTCTTTATTGCGGAACGATTAATGTTGTCTAGGTATAAATTAAAGACCTCATGCACTATTGCCAAAAAAGTGATGATGTTTAGGTATTAACTAAGAACCTCATTCTTCATTGCGAAATGATTGATTACGTCTAGGTATCAATTAAGGGCCCCATTCCCTAATGCGAGACGATTAATGATGTTAATGTATCAATTAAGGACCTCTTTCTCTATTGCGAAACGATTGATGAAGTCTACAATCAAGTAAGGGCCTCATTAAGGGCCCTAATCCCTATTGCAAAACGATTGATGATGACTACGTATCAGTTAACAACAATTCGATGTCTTGATATTTATTTTACCGGATGATGGAAAAACAGTTCAGCAACAGAAGAAACTGGTGTTTCTGATGCTATCAGTGTAGCAAGGCTCCCACCTTGATTTCGTTCGAAATATAAATATAATTCCAAAAAAAGAACTGACAAGATAACACATAAAAAGGTGTAAAGGAGTAAGTACCAAATAAACATACAGGTCTACATCCAGAAAACTAATGGTTTTAAATTAACTAGAGTACGTCACGGGTTGAAGTAAACCACAGAAAATCAAAAAGTCGTCGACAATAAATCGATAACACGACGCTTGTATATCAATGTTTTATCGATAAAACATCGCTTGCACTTCGAGTAACACTCCGATAACAAAATTGTAAATATTCGGTAGAAAATCAATAGCTTTGTGATAACATTTTGATGATAACTTATCATTATTTGGGAACAAATCGATAAAAACTTGAGAAAAATTGATGGCCCTCAAATAATATTCGGATTACAAAGCGGAAACTTTATGATAAAAAACTTTAATGTCCGATAAATAGATGATAACCCTTCGATAACAAAATTTATAGTTTATAACGCATCGATACCAAACCTATAACTTGTTTATCCATCGTCGGTAACAGACATACATATAACAAACAGATAACACGCCCACAATTCGTCAATAACAAACTGACAGCTCGTTTCTAATAATCGTTAGCACTTCCACAACAAATTGAAAACGTGCTGCCTGCTTGCCTGGTTTTGACTTGTTACCTTTCCTATACTCTCTCCTCCTTTTCTTCCCTTTGCTATTTTTGCTTTCCTTTGTTTCCATCTCTTCTTTTCCATTCCTTTCTATTACTTTCCTTTCGATTCTTTTCCTTTTATTCGGTTCCGTTTCTAAAATTTCCTTCCCTCCTTGTTTTACTTATTCTTCCCTCTCCTTTCTTATCCCTTTCTTTTTCATCCTTTGCTTTATTTTATTTTCCCCTCCTTTTGTATCCTTTCCTCTTCTAGCGCTCATTTGCTTTCTTTCATTTCCTTTCTCTCAGCTCCTTATTTTACTTTCCTTGCCTTTATTTGCTTTCTGATTTCGCTCATACCAATTCATTGTTCCCATATTAAGTTACAGTGTAGTTACTACACCTACGTTTAAATTCTACATTCCCCAATATAGGATACCATTTCGGACACCCCATACCATTAGAAAATATGTATTGACATCAGAAAGTGGTAATCTTTATTTAATAATTGTACACTTAATAATAAATATAATATTTGATGTTGTTGAAATCTATGTTTCCATCTCAGGTTATCCTGCATATACCTTGTTACCTGTCTAGGATAACTCAAAAGTTTCAATGATTCAAATTTTTTATACACTCCACGACTTGAATAAACATGACCTCGAAGTGTGTTCCTCAATTCCATCAGCTCTTCAGCTTTAATTGATAAAACCATGCCTGTACAGTACATCAACCATATCCAATAGAAATCCTCAAGTGTTAACTTCTTCCTTGTGTCAACCACTTCGATGGAGGTCATATTTATATATTTTGCTACCATATCGTCATAATATTGTTCGGCCCACAATTTGCTGAAACCAATGCCATGTATACGTAAAATCATATCATTGAGGGCTTCGTTTGTGAATTTGATTATGACATTGATCATTCTTATGTACGAGGCTTGTCCAACAATGCTGCGCAATACTTCGTTAATAAGGACACGAACAAAGACGAATATACCATACGAAGATCGAATGTGCTGCTGTTGGCTTCTAATCCCAATTAAACGCTCAATGGTTAACATTAATGAGAACACGAATAGTAATACTAGGAGTATAAAACCTAACATTGTATTGAGAATAAACCAAAATATTTTACTATCAGTTATTGGTACCATAATTATACTCAGTCGAGCAGAGCTCACAGAGTATATTAAGTTTGATTGGATAACGGTTGGTTGTACATATATAAAGGAATCGAGATAGATATAGACTTCCATATATCAAAATAATCAGGATCGAAAAAAAATTTGATTGAGCCATGTCCGTCCGTCCGTCCGTCCGTCCGTCCGTTAACACGATAACTTGAGTAAATTTTGAGGTATCTTGATGAAATTTGGTATGTAGGTTCCTGAGCACTCATCTCAGATCGCTATTTAAAATGAACGATATCGGACTATAACCACGCCCACTTTTTCGATATCGAAAATTTTGAAAAACGGAAAAAGTGCGTTAATTCATTACAAAATACCGATGAAGCGACGAAACTTGGTAGATGAGTTGAACTTATGACGCAAAATAGAAAATTAGTAAAATTTTGGACTATGGGCGTGGCACCGCCCACTTTTAAAAGAAGGTAATTTAAAATTTTGCAAGCTGTAATTTGGCAGTCGTTGAAGATATCATGATGAAATTTGGCAGGAACGTTACTTTTATTACTATATATACGCCTAATAAAAATTAGCAAAATCGGATAAGGACCACGCCCACTTTAAAAAAAAATTTTTTTAAAGTAAAATTTTAACAAAAAATTTAATATCTTTACAGTATATAAGTAAATTATGTCAAGATTCAACTACAGTAATGATATGGTGCAACAAAATACAAAAATAAAAGAAAATTTAAAAATGGGCGTGGCTCCGCCCTTTTTCATTTAATTTGTGTAGGATACTTTTAACGCCATAAGTCGAACAAAAATTAACCAATCCTTTTGAAATTTGGTAGGAACATAGCTTTTATGGCATTAACTGTTTTCTGTGAAAATGGGCGAAATCGGTTGATGTCACGCCCAGTTTTTATACACAGTCGTCCGTCTGTCCTTCCGCATGGCTCTTAACACGATAACTTGAGCAAAAATCGATATATCTTTACTAAACTCAGTCCACGTACTTATCTGAACTCACTTTATCTTGGTATGAAAAATGAACGAAATCAGACTATGACCACGCCCACTTTTTCGATATCGAAAATTACGAAAAATGAAAAAAATGCCATAATTCTATAACAAATACGAAAAAAGGGATGAAATATGTTAAGGTAATTGGATTGTTTTATTGACGCGAAATATAACTTTAGAAAAAACTTTATAAAATGGTTGTGACATCTACCATATTAAGTAGAAGAAAATCAAAAAGTTCTGCAGGGCGAAATAAAAAACCCTTAAAACCTTGGCAGGTATTACATATATAAATAAATTAGCGGTATCCAACAGATGATGTTCTGGGTCACCCTGGTCCACATTTTGGTCGATATCTGGAAAACGCCTTCACATATACAACTACCACCACTCCCTTTTAAAACTCTCATTAATACCTTTAATTTGATACCCATATCGTACAAACTCATTCTAGAGTCACCCCTGGTCCACCTTTATGGCGATATTTCGAAAAGGCGAACACCTGTAGAACGAAGGCCCACTCCCTTTTAAAAATACCCATTAACACCTTTCATTTGATACCCATATCGTACAAACAAAGTCTAGAGTCACCCCTGGTCCAGAAAGGCCCACTCCCTCTTAAAATACTCATTAACTCCTTTCGTTTGATACCCATATTGCACAAACGAATTCTGGAGTCACCCCTGGCCCACCTTTATGGCGATATCTCGAAACGGCGTTCACCTATGGAACTAAGGATTACTCCCTTTTAAAATACTCATTAACAACTTTCATTTGATACCCATATCGTACAAACGCATTCTAGAGTCACACCTGGTCCATCTTTATGGCGATATCTCGAAAAGGCGTCCACCTATAGAACTAAGGCCCACTCCCTCTTAAAATACTCATCAACTCCTTTCGTTTGATACCCATATTGCACAAACGAATTCTAGAGTCACCCCTGGCCCACCTTTATGGCGATATCTCGAAACGGCGTCCACCTATAGAACTAAGGCTCACTCCCTTTTAAAATACTCATTAGCACCTTTCGTTTGATGCCCATATTGTGCAAACAAATTCTAGGGTCACCCCTGGTCCACCTTTATGGCGATATCTCGAAACGGCGTCCACCTATGGAACTAAGGATTACTCCCTTTTAAAATGCTCATTTACACCTTTCATTTGATACACATATCGTACAAACGCATTCTAGAGTTAACCCTGATCCACCTTTATGGCTATATCCCTAAATGGCGTCCACCTATAGAACTATGGCCCACTCCCTCATAAAATACTCTTTAATGCCTTTCATTTGATACACATGTCATACAAACACATTCCAGGGTTTCCCTCGGTTCATTTTCCTACATGGTTATTTTCCCTTATGTTGTCACCATAGCTCTCAACTGAGTATGTAATGTTCGGTTACACCCGAACTTAACCTTCCTTACTTGTTTTCTAATCAACTGACTGCACTACTGTGGAAACTTCAAAACCAGATTTGATTTCAACTGGTGCTATTCCAGTTACTATATCGATTCTATCGTTAGACAATAATCCCATCCAGTATGATATAGTTGGAAACATATCTATATTGATTGGAAATTGATAGATAAGTGTGGCATTGTGTCGTTTAGCGAATTCTTGCACAATTTTAGCAAAATATCCACCAGTTTGTATTTGACCATTGCAGTTGCGCCAAACAAGGGGCCAGGGCTGTATGGGCACCATTATAGATCTTTTTTCCTTTCAAATCTTTCGCTCGATCGGGAAAGTAATCGTCATTCAATGTTTTACGTTGTAGATGAAAGTCAGGAAAATATCAATCACTATAATCGCTATAAATCCCTATAACGATTATTAAACGTTTTTGTGCACAATATTCGAAAAGAAGACGATGTTGTTATATGCTGTATTCCAAATAAAAATAATATGACTATTACGCCGTTTATGCATGAAATATACCATTTGATCCAGATTTTCAGCCAAAAAATTGTCGCCTCAACAGCGTATAAGGAGCAAATTACTTACTACACTCTTCTTCTGACATTGCTCGTTCGATTTACTCCCAAATCTAAGACAGTCGTCTATATTTACGCCAGTTACCATACGTAAAAAACTTGCAGCTCAACTATTGTTGCCGATAATAACCTACTTAGAGTTGGTATACAATAAATTAGATTCCTGTTCCGCTCATAAAATTGATGCTGTGTTCAAACACATAACGCGATATGTGTATGGCCTATGTAAGTTTGATCATATTTCTGCTTGGAGAACTAAGTTCTTGGTTGTGAAATCCATGCTTATTTGAAAGCGAGAAGTTATATTTTTCTCGTTCAGCTGATTGCCACAAAAACGCCCTCTTTTCTATATGAAAAGCTCGTTTTTCCTAGGTTAAGTCGTTTGAATGATTTAATCGTGCTGAGTTTTAACTTTGTGGCTTCAATAAGACTCTTTTTTGTAAATACTATACGCACTTGGAATTCCACACCGGCTGCCACAAAGAACCGTATAAACCAAAGGAACTATAGACAAATTATTTATCAATATTTTTCAACATAATTTGCTTAAATTGGCCACCTATAAAACTATTAATTACTTACTTATCTTAGATTGTATTATCTTTTATTAATTTACTTTTCTGTATCTGTTTTATGTATAATGATTTCTATGGATAGTTAACTGGATGTTTAGTTCTGATATAATTTTTAAATTTAAATTAAATTCATTTTGTTAACATAAATATTATTGAGTAAGAGTTATGTGATAAAAGTTGTACTAAAAAATACTGCGGTCAGGTCTTATTGTACTAATATTTCCTAAATATAATAATAATAATAATGATTTATAGAACGTAATGGAAGTATTCATTGTGATTTTCTTCATATCTTCGTTTGAGTTGCACGACTCTTTCGCATTGTGTGCTTTTACAAAGATAAGTTTCCGGAAATGTTGTACCAATTGAACTTTGCGTATAATATTATCTATATGTAAAACATCTGAAGTGTTCCAATTAATTAATAGACGCGTTGCGAGTAATATTGGTAAGCGGAAGAGCAGCAAAGTCATATAGGTAAAGAACATTTCCGGTTTTAAATTCTTATAAACACTTCACAAATGTTAAAAGAACAATAATGTATGTATTTGAAAGTTTATAGGCTTTCCTGATCTTTTCGATTTAAAATGAAAACACTAAAAAACTTAAGTTTTCCTCCATTTTTACCCAACGTTTCGCCAAACTCCTTGGCATCATCAGGGGTTAAATCTTTATTCTGCACCGAAAAATGATAGAACAAAAATTAGTTTTGACATGTTTTACACTATAACAAAAATTTTTTTGACGAAAACTTACATACAAAGAAATAATTTATTACATATCTATAAAATCACAAAAACAAAGTGATTATAAACTAAAAAAGATTTATCGGTACCATCATCTCTAGGTACACTTGTCGTACTGAGTGTCATAAGCATGCCAAATAGCTAGCAGCAATAAATTTTGTGTCCTCTTTTTTGTTCATTGTCCTCTCCCTTTTTTGTAATATGTGTAGACTTTCCAACGTGAATCTGGTTCTTTCCCTCTTTTCTATGTCTATTATTTTCGCGTTCTTTATATCAGCTGTGTGTTCATGTGATAATACGTGTTGAGCAAGAGCTGTGCTGGTCTTGTTCTTCTTAATGTCAGCGTCGTGCTCTGCCAATCGGGTTCCTAGTGCTCTTTTTGTTGTTCCACCGTAGATTTTGTCACAGTTCTCATTGTCTCTCCCCGTGCATTGAATCTCGTATACTACGTTGTTTTGTTGTAGGGGTTCTATGGGGCTTTTTGTTCGTGTAAAGATAGTTGAAAGTGTGCTGTTGGATTTGTAGGCGAGGGATATATTTCGTTTTTGTTTCTTCATGTTATGGTTGAAGTTTTCAGTAAACCTGGGTATGTATGTGACACTGTGGTATTGCTTTGTCTCCGTTGCGATCTCTGTTGATGCTTTATTTCGTTTTCTATTTCCTTCTCATAGCTCTTGTTTTATTAGTGATGTAATTAGGTGACTCGGGTAATTGTTATTGGTGAATCGGGTAATTGTTATTGGTGAGTATGGAGTGTATTTTGGTTTTGTTTTTTTCCAGAACTTTTGGTGGCTTATCGTAAATATTTTGTGTATTAAATTTTTCGCTGTGTTTATTTTATATTTTTTGGGTTGTGATGATATGAAATTTATAATACGTCCGGAGGCGATGGAATTGGGGTACCAGTCAAGTATGAGTTTGGAATTTTTCCTGTGGATAAGAACATCCAAAAAGGGTATAACCGAATTTTCCTCTTTCTCCATGGTAAATTGCAGCTTATTATGGTACTTATTTAGCGTGCTCAGAATAATATCCAGGTCGTTTCGTTTGACAATCGCAAAAAAGTCATCCACGTTTTAGTTCCGAGATGGTATTTTCCAGTAAATCATCCATTATTATATCTGCTATGGTTGGAGAAAGTGGGTCTCCCATTGGCATTCCAAAGCTTTGTGTGAAAATTTTGTCATCGTAGGTAAAGTAATTGTTGTCGTTCAGACAGAAATTCAAAAGTTTAAGGAACTTGTTTTTTGGGATGTTCGATTGCAGTTTGTTAAATTTCGTCATAATGATTTTTATGCCTAAGTACGTTGATATGTTAGTAAATAACGATACCACATCGAATGACACTAGTATCTCGTCTTCACTAATATTTATGTTTTTCAATTTATCTTTTAGTATGTAATGTATATAATTCAATATATTTTGATTGCTTTCTAGTTTTCTCACATATATACATATGTACATATTTACTTATTTAAATTAAATAAAGCTTTTAGGTAATTTACTATTTCTAATTTAATTCATCGGGCCCAATTTTATCTAGAAAGCTTGAGTGAAATAGAAAATGAATTCACTTAATTCATTAAATTTTCGTTGAGACCATATTGAAAATATAATGATTAATGATACTTGACATGAGGCCCTGATGTTTTATCCTTAATGGGCATAAAGTGACCTTCTTAAGTATCCATTATATAATGTAGCCAAAAAATCGATATAACGAAATTAAGGACGAAAAAGGGCATTCCTATATTAATTAAAAAGGATAATTCACTCTTATTGCATTCATATAAATTTGCTCAAATTTTTTTTTAGAAAAAAACGTATTTATTAAAAAATGTTAAATTAAACACTGTGAACACAATGCATTTTCAAAAATATATCCCCAGTAACTACAGCGTTGTACAGGTATAAGGGAAACGAGATAGATATAGACTTCCATATATCAGCATCATCAGTATCGAAAAAAACGTTGACTATGCCATGTATGTCCGTCCATCCGTTAACACGATAACTTCAGATATCTTCACCAAATTCGGTATACAGTCTTACTTGGACCCAGAATTTATTGGAATTGAAAATGAGCGAAATCGGACGATAACCACGGATACTTTCCCCATGTTGAAAATATAGAAAAATGGAAAAACGCGATAGTTCAAAAACGAGTACCTCTAAGCCAATGAAATTTGATAAGGGGATTGATTTTAAGACGCAAAACATAAATTCCAAAAAATTTTGGAATATGGGCGTTCCACATACCCACATTTAGAAGAAGACAATTTAGAAGTTTAACAAGCCGTAAAAAAAGTCATTAAAAATACTAAATTGAAATTTGGCAGAGATACAATTCTTGCTAAATGATATAGACTGAGTGAAGACAATGGAAATCGAACCGAACCGAGCTTAGACTTTCTTACTTGTTAAGCAAAAAACTGGCACAGGGCTTTACATTTTGCAATTGCACGAAGTAAGTTTCAGAGAACAAAAAAAAAATATTTTGCGTGGGTATAAACCTGGAACTCTTCTTTTCATTTAGCTGTTTTACGGAAAAACGGATCTTTGACACTTGATATCTCTTTGCACCTAACTCCTTAATAATGTAATAATATTTTTATTACTAGTATTTTTATTTTTTCAATTACGATGAGTGTGTTAAAAGAATATACTCAAAAAGTATTAGAGCTCTATTTGTTTGATTACACTGCAACGTGAGCTTGATGGATCACAAAGTTCAGGTTGTTGTCATCAATCATTACGCACTAATGCAAGTACCTTAGTGCGTGTCCGAACATGTAATCACAATTTCTGAATTGATTAATATTTTTTTCATAGGTGTTGACTTCGTATGTTTCACTCATTCAGCCATACTTTTTCTTAGACTCTTACAAACTAAATAAAATAGTATATTAAGACTATTCTAAGAGCCAAGTTCAAGAATTTACAAAAATGGTTCTAATATGCTATTGTGTTTTACTATTAAACTTCATCATCACATCACTGACTGCAACTCCAGCATTTGTCAATTGGAAAAAAGAAATGATTTAACAATAAATGCGATTTTAAATAAAATTAATATGGAAGTATATGTAAAAAAAATTATCGTTGTTAAGGCTGACAATTTGCAAAAGAACTGCCTTTCAGATGAAGATATTAAAAGAGCTACAGTAAATCATGTAATTTCATTATTACAACCAAATTCCGACTGCTTTGAGGGTATCATTAGTGATGTACTTGTAATACGCTGTGTGTCTGAGGAATTCAGACAAAAAGATTTCGACTTAATGGCGAAATGTTTAAAAAATAGACGACACAGTCCTATTATCTTTATATGGAATACCGAATTAGGCGGCGCAACGCCAAACCGACATCAAGAGCTTCAAAAGCAACAGCGCTTACTTTTCGAATTTTGTGCACGAAAACGTTTGCTAAATGTCATTGGTATTTACAAAGATTACAAGAATGATGGGTATTTCTACACTTTTAGTTATTTTCCCGAATTTCATTTACAACGCAAAACATTGGATGAAGATTTCTTTCCGGATCGCATAAAAGACTTGAAAGGTGCCGCTATAAGAGCACTACCAAAACAATTACATCCATGGACACTCATTTGGCGCAATCAAACAGGTCACATAAATGTTGATGGATATTTAATGATAATTTTACAAGAATTTACAAAGCGACACAATGCCACACTCACTTATCCTGTACCATTCAATCCAGATCAAGCTTATACAATACCATTTTGTATATCTCTAATGCAGAACGATACAATAGATGTATTAGTGGGAAATGCACCTGTAGATATAAAATCTGGTTTTGATATGACAACAACTATTGCACCAGTAGAATGGACAATGATGCTGCCTATGCCCCCAACTGTGCTGGATAGTGAAGTTTTTCTGATTATTCTTCTAAATTCATTCCTGGCTCTAATTTTGCCCGTACTACATTTTGTGTTCCCTTTATTGCTAGTCGCTGAAGATTTTCTTTTGCGAAGAGCCTTTCAACAAAGTCCTACAAATAATTATTATCTCTTTATATGGCTGCACGTCAATATAGTATTTCGTAGCTTAATTGGACAACCGGTGGGGACTCGACTTCCATAACCATTGCGCACAACGAAACGTGTTCTCTTCGGTCTGTTATTTATTAGTTGATTTTTTACCCGCATTCTAACACCAGCTGCGCTTAACTCTTATATAACTCACCCAATGTCTTACGTACCTATTAAAAGCTTCAATGATCTCCTTAATTCAAATATGAAAGTAAAACTTACAAAATTTCAATACGACACATTACCATTATATATGGGTGAAGAAAACTTTAAAAAATTTAATAAAATATTCTTAGTTTATACGGAACATGATGTATATACACTGCAGAGCATATTGTTGCACAGACAGCACGTTTATACAATATTAAGCCCACTTTGGCCCGCCATTGCTAAATATCAAACGCTTTTAGCAAAGCCTCTCTTCTATGTTAGTGAAAATCTATATATAGTTAGAGGTCTTCCGATATGTTTACCTCTGCAAGAACACTCGATTTTCAAAAAATCGCTAGATGAAATGATTTTGTTAATTCACAGTGTAGGCTTAAGTGATTTCTGGACAAAATTTTCGTATCTTGATATGATAAGCGCTGGCAAATTCAATACAACTAGATCTCAAGAAACGCGACCAAACCAAATTGATTTAAACAATCTTTATTTGTTATGGTGGTTATATGGACTAGGTATCGTTGTAGCGGTTTTAGCATTCATCGCAGAACTTTTGTATTACAAGATATCAAAAAGAGGAGAAATACAAGAGTGATTACAACAAAACAAAGAAATACGCAGAGCACGTAAAAGCATACAAATAGTTAAAATACCTCAAAAATACTCATCAAGACCCATGCCAAGTTTGGAATACATCTTTGTAAGACTTCAGCGGGAGCCCGCTTATAAGAAGTCAAGTGACGTAAAAACAAAAGTTTAGAACCGAAACCACATATAATAATTTTTTAGACTGAAAATCGAAACAACATTTTTAACCATTTATACTCGATTTATTTTTGGGATTAGTCACGGTAACCCAATCAGATAAGGTTCATAAAGATAGTCGTTCCAAACATCATTGGGGCCGTGGCTCACATTTCAAATCATTAAGTTGTGCATTCCTAATCAGCGGTAGGTCTGCTGATACTCCATCTGGCTTCCGCCCCATTCTTCAAGGCTTTTGAATCAGTAATAGCTGAATAACTAACTAATCATGTACAAAATAAGTAGCTGCAGTCACTTATTCACTGGATTTAAGGCTAAACATGGTTGCACAACAGCAATGCTTACGATTATTGACGATATTCACTTTGATGAAAACTTTGGAATGCTACTTTGTCTACTTGATTTTCTCTAATTCATTTGACTCCGTTGACCATCAGTTGCTTTGCGATAAGGTAAAAGCTTACCTTGGGTTAACTGATGATAGTCTGCAATGTACCCACAAGTTTGACATGTGTTGATCACGTTAACTTAGCCATAGGTAAGGAATATGGTGCTCTGCGGCATTTGCGGCTATCAACGATGTTTACTACCCATAACATAGAGCATAAAGTGACTGTCCAACTAATTTTACCTTATTTGACCTACACTGAACTGATTTACAACAAGCAAGATTCACACTTTGCTCAAAAGAAGGATGTGGTCTTAAACCATATCACACGCTATGTGTATGCACTGTAAAAGTTCGATCACATATCTTGATGAAAATCTCACCTTTTGGGATGTCCAATTTCTGGCTATCTTAAAGCTAGAAGCTATATATTTATCGACTTGCTCAATAAGTGGCAAACTGTGTTCCTGAGGGAAGTGAAGCAGTGGCTTTTTGGTTTCAATCATAAGGATATTGAAATTCTGCTGCGACCTATAATGTAATTTCTCGCTGTCTTTAAAATATAGTAATAACTAATTTTATGAAAGTATTTACTTTGCACCTCCAATTTTTTTATATTCAATAGTTATATTAAGATCACTTAAAGATATTTCCCTTTTCTTTGGTTTTGTTCTTTTTTGTATACATATATGTTCTTGTATTATCCTGTCGCGATGGTATATATATACTATAATTTTTAACGAAGACGTTATTTGGCGTGCAGTAGTCAGTGCGCACCGGTATTGGGACTGGGGCGCTTGTGCCCAGGATTGTTGCGTGTCCACTAGATCCATTTGACCAGAGACCTGTTTCCCTTTTGCGTAGAGCGGCGATGACCGCTATTTCCTTCGCCACCAAGTCAAGAGGTAGAAGGTAAAGCATTGTGTTGAGTGCTTCAGATGGAGTGGAGCCGAGAGCCCCAGTGATGCAGAGCTCCGAACTCCGTTGCACCTTTTGAAGTATCTTAAGATAGGCAGTTTTAGCTAGTGCAGGCCACCAGACCGAGGCACCATAAAGAAGAATCGGGCGCACAATGGCTGTATAAATCCAGTATGTCACCTTGGGGGAGAATCCCCAGGAGGTGCCAATTGCCCTCTTGCAGGTGAACAGCGCTGCTGCTGCCTTCTTGCATCGCTCCACTATATGGCCACTCCATAATAGCTTCCTATCCGGAATTATTCCCAAATACTTGACTCGATCGCTAAACGCTAAAAACGTACCCCCAATTCTTGGCGGTGTAAGATTTGGTACCTTATACCTCCTCGTGAAGAGAACAAGCTCGGTTTTATCCGGGTTGACTTCCAAGCCTGTGGCTGTGGCCCAGTGCGAAATTTTGGATAGTGCCCCATCCATTAGATTGCAAAGAGTTTGCGGAAATTTCCCCCGCATGGTGACGCAGACGTCATCTGCATACGCGATCACTTGGTGACCTTCTGATTCCATGAGGCAGAGTAGTTGGTTGACGGTAACCACCCAAAGTAGCGGAGAGAGGACACCTCCCTGCGGAGTGCCTCTGCCGACCGGTCTGCGGATCACGCATCCACCTAGCTCAGTTTTAATCTGCCTACGCGTAAGCAGATTGTATATAAACTCCACCAGGCACGCGTCCACCCCCAGATCGGTCAGCGCCGTGGTGATGACCTCCGGGAGAACGTTGTTGGAGGCACCCGCTATATCTAGAAATGCCACCAATGTGTATTCCTTGAGGTCTACTGACCTTTCGATAGCGGATACCAGTGAGTGCAAGGCCGTGTCAGTTGAGCTGCCCTTAGTATAGGCATGCCGTGCTTGCGAAAGGATCGACGGCTCATTCCTCCTCCTGATGTGGTCCTCTAGAAGTCTTTAGGCAGTTGAAGGGTTTGCACTGCGCTGATCCGAAAATAAACAGATTATACTTTGCATCCTCACACAAAGTACCTACCTATTTTTATACATTTCATGAAGATGAAATGGTATATTAACTTTGGCACGAATCTCAAAATTGTAAGTCCTTAAAGCAAAATAGATAGACCCACCATTAAATATACCGAAATAATCAGGATGAAGGGCTGAGTTGATTTAGCCATGTCCGTCTGTCCGTCTGGCTGTTTGTATGCCAACTAGTCTCTCAATTTTTGAGATATCTTGATAAAATTTGATGAGCGGATGTATTTAGGTGTTCGATTAGACATTTGTCGGAACCGGCCGGATCGGACCACTATAGCATATATCCTCCATACAACCGATTTTTCAGAAAAAGAGGATTTTTGTCATATCCTCCTCAATTCATCAGATTGAAGCTTGAAACTTCACCATATAATTTCTTATATTGCAGATATTATTGTCTGAAAAAATGGATGAGATCGATCGTATATATAGTATATATGCCCCACATCCGATTTTTCAGATAAGTTATTTTCGTAATTATTGTCCTATTTTAAGAGCTAGAAGCTTCAAATTTCACCAATTGCTTACGTATATAGTATATATTGTTGTGCGAAAAAATCATAGAGAACGGTGGTATATATAGTATATATATGGTGGTGTATATAGTATATATATATAGTGTATATAATTTTTTTTGCAATTTCAGCCCCATTTTAACAGCTAGAAGCTTCAAATTTCACTAAATGCTTATGTCTATAGCATATATTGTTGTCTGTAAAAATCATAGAAATCGGTGCTATTCTCATACGGGTCTACCACGTTATCCCCAAAATCAAAATCCCCAAACCAAAATCCCAAAAATCAACTTCCCCAAAATCAAAATCCCCAAACTCATAATCCCCAACATAAAATCCCCATTTTATGTGTGAAATAAATTCAAATTAGGTTTAAAATCGCCGCGACCAAAAAAGGCTAATAATCCATACCAACTTTCTGCATAGGCGGCCTTCGGCCGCGCTTATAAAAAATAACCCTGGGCTACGCCATGCCAAGTCCGGGTGTGTGGTATAACCGGGGCCGTGATGTCCTTCTGCGTAGTACACGCTTCTGTTAGCTTGTTCAAATTAGAGCGACTAGCAGTCCTATATATGGATAAGTAAAAATATGTATTGCCAAAAGGTGAATATATACTTATACATACATAAATATGAATGAAAGAGGAAAGAGATATTGCTACTTTTTACGGGTTGGGCTCGAAATCCCCAAACACAAAATCCCCAAATCAAAATCCCCAAATCAAAATCCCCAAATCAAAATCCCCAAATCAAAATCCCCAAATTCAAAATCCCCAACACAAAATCCCCAAATACAAAATCCCCAAATTCAAAATCCCCAAACTCAAAATCCCCAATTTCACATTTCTTACATTTGATTTATTTCATTGCATTTCCAAACAAAAGTTTTTTCTTTTCATTAATTAACAAGTAATTTAAAACGAATTTAACAAGAAAGTAAAATATTATTTGCAACAGCTCGTAAATAATTAATTTTATCTAGTCTGGTACGATTTTTTACAATTTTTTTTTATTTTTTTGCGACGTTTCAAATTAGCTTTTTTTTACAGGTATTTCTATTCCTGACTGGAGCTTTTCCAAATTTGTCTTTATTAAAATCATTTCTTTTCTCAGCTCTCGTATTATTGCGTACAGACCACAGTTCTTTCTGCCAACAATAACTTTAAGTCTTCGGAAGGTATCTGCTACACTCCAAAACTCAGGATCATATTTCGGATTGCTAGATCCGGGTTTTCCGGTTAAATAGTTAACCCTAAACAAAGCACCAATTTTTTTAAAGTCATAATCCTCAGTATTAGCAACCAGCTCTTTAAAATACACCAACACCTCCTCTGTAGGTACAAATTCCAGGCTTTTTAGCATACGTACATATGTGCATACTGAAATTGCAATAATTCCCATATTTTCGAGTTAGTCTCTCTTTTTGTATGCGTCTCCACATTATCTGGCCAAAGTGAAATAAATAGCCTTTGTACTTCGCATCAGGAAAATATTCCTTTGCAGCAGATGCTATAGTTTTTTCAAAATCGGAAATAATTCTAGTGGGATTTAAGCATATATTTTTTGAAGAAGCCAAGAAACATAACCGATGAAAAAACACTTCGTATGCTTGCTTTGATTTTTTGCTCATTAAGCAAAAAATTAGGGGCACAAACTGACAATCGATTAGGCCTTGAATTGTGAAAAGCTGTCGGAATATAGTTGGCACCACATAAAATGTACCATCAATTACCCAGCACTGCGAACTACCCAAGGCTTTTAATGAGTACGTTGTACCCAATATTATGTTTTTCTCATCACCGAAACAGCATTCACTTAAAAAAAATGGTTCACCATCTTTTAACTTCTTAATTCTTCGGGTATGTTTATGTCTTGCAAACTAATTGGCTCGCTACATACGTCATGCAATTTTCGAATACGTCGTACTTTAAGCTTTTGTGCTCGTTTTGAAGGAAGGTACACCCTACACTCTGGCTCACAATTTACTACAGTTTCCCTAATGATTTGGGAAGGTTGAAGTCCTGACGAATTGGCCAATTCTTTTAATTTAGCGCTGGCATTTGTCGTGGCCAAATGAAAGCTTCGGGGATCGTGAGAGTGTTCGGTGGGACTTTTTTTAATTGCATGCTCTTGATTATTCGATGATGTTGTCACTACCACACTTTTACACAATAGAGACTTTCTTTCCGCACACGATCAAAGATATTGCTCTTTATTTCTGGAATGCAGATGGAAAGTATATCCATCAACAAATATCAATTCTTTCAAGCACTAATTGCTAACACAAGCACAAGCGAACGATACTCGTATAATACTTCAAATGTAACTATTTTTTTTTTTTTAATATGTATGCACACATTCATGCATATGTTCAAAGTTGACTATGATCTTTCTATTTCCTAAACAGCAAGTTCAGAAAGAAATTTTGTAACACCGGCTTCGCAATCCCCAGTATTTCTGTGCAGAGCCCCCTTTTGAGGAGGTGACCCACGGCCATGCTTCATAAAAATAACCCTTAGCCGATCCAACTCCGGCTACGCGATACCCAGTATTTCCGTATTAAAAAACCTTTCTGCGTAGGTGGCCTACGGCCACGCTTATAAAAAATAATCCTGGGCTACGCCATGCCAATTCCGGACGTGTACACTAACCGCGGCTACCGCCACGGTGACGTCCTTCTGCGTAGTACACCCTTCTGCGTAGGCCTTCGGACGGGCTTCATAAAAATAACTCTTAGCCGATCCGACACTGGCTACGCGATCCCAAGCATTTCTATTCTACGTAGGCGGCCCATGACCGCGCTTACAAAAAATAACCCACGGCCGATCCTACACTTGAAGGATTCGGTATTTGGGGATTTTGCACTTGGGGATTTTGAATTTGGGGATTTTGTGTTTGGGGATTTTGAGCCTCTCCCAGTTTTTACACGGTCATGATGTTTATCATAGCACTGGGATTTTGTGTTTGGGGATTTTGATTTTGGGGATTTTCATTTTGGGGATTTTGATTTTGGGGACTATGAATTTGGGGATTATGTGTTTGGGTATTTGTTTTTGCTTTGGGGATTTTGTGTTTGGGTAGTTTTTTTTGGGGATTTCGTGGCACTCCCATCTCATACAACCGATTGTTCAGATAAGAAACTTTTCACAATTTTTGTCCCATTTTAACAGCTAGAAAATTTCAGCAAATACATACCTATATAGCATATATTGTTGGCTGAAAAAATTATAGAGATCGGTGGTATATATATTATATAACCAATATAAACTGTAATTTTTTCCCCATTTTTACGGCTAGAAGCTTCAAATTTCATCAAATACTTACGTTTACGTCATATATTGTTGAAATACTTATCCTAAAAAACTCTTAGGTATGTACATCTCTTCACTTTATATTTCGTATATTATACAGCCAATTATTTAGATATTACGAATGTGATAAGATTATTATTCAGCCCCATTAATTAAAGGTATGAAGGCACAGCCGATGACAGTCCCGTCCTTATTTGTTATACTCAGTTGAGCAGAGCTCACAGAGTATATTAAGTTTGATTGGATAACGGTTGGTTGTACATATATAAAGGAATCGAGATAGATATAGACTTCCATATATCAAAATAATCAGGATCGAAAAAAAATTTGATTGAGCCATGTCCGTCCGTCCGCTCGTTAACACGATAACTTGAGTAAATTTTGAGGTACCTTGATGAAATTTGGTACGTAGGTTCCTGAGCACTCATCTCAGATCGCTATTTAAAATGAACGATATCGGACTATAACCACGCCCACTTTTTCGATATCGAAAATTTCTAAAAACAGAAAAAGTGCGATAATTCATTACAAAAGACCGATAAAGCGACGAAACTTGGTAGATGAGTTGAACTTATGACGCAAAATAGAAAATTAGTAAAATTTTGGACAATGGGCGTGGCACCGCCCACTTTTAAAAGAAGGTAATTTAAAAGTTTTGCAAGCTGTAATTTGGCAGTCGTTGAAGATATCATGATGAAATTTGGCAGGAACGTTACTCTTATTACTATATGTACGTTTAATAAAAATTAGCAAAATCGGAGAAGGACCACGCCCACTTTAAAAAAAAAAATTTTTAAAGTAAAATTTTAACAAAAAATTTAATATCTTTACAGTATATAAGTAAATTATGTCAAGATTCAACTACAGTAATGATATGGTGCAACAAAATACAAAAATAAAAGAAAATTTAAAAATGGGCGTGGCTCCGCCCTTTTTCATTTAATTTGTCTAGGATACTTTTAACGCCATAAGTCTAACGAAAATTAACCAATCCTTTTGAAATTTGGTAGGGGCAGAGATTTTATGGCGTTAACTGTTTTCTGTGAAAATGGGCGAAATCGGTTGATGTCACTCCCAGTTTTTATACACAGTCGTCCGTCTGTCCTTCCGCATGGCCGTTAACACTATAACTTGAGCAGAAATCGATATATCTTTACTAAACATAGTTCACTTACTTATCTGAACTCACTTTACCTTGGTATGAAAAATAAACGAAATCCGACTATGACCACGCCCACTTTTTCGATATCGAAAATTACGAAAAATGAAAAAAATGCCATAATTCTATACCAAATACGAAAAAAGGGCTGAAATATGTTAAGGTAATTGGATTGTTTTATTGACGCGAAATATAACTTTAGATAAAACTTTATAAAATGGTTGTGACACCTACCATATTAAGTAGAAGAAAATGAAAAAGTTCTGCAGGGCGAAATAAAAAACCCTTAAAATCTTGGCAGGTATTACATATATAAATAAATTAGAGGTATCCAACAGATGATGTTCTGGGTCACCCTGGTCCACATTTTGGTCGATATATGGAAAACGCCTTAACATATACAACTACCACCACTCCCTTTTAAAACTCTCATTAATACCTTTAATTTGATACCCATATCGTACAAACTCATTCTAGAGTCACCCCTGGTCCACCTTTATGGCGATATTTCGAAAAGGCGAACACCTATAGAACGAAGACCCACTCCCTTTTAAAAATACTCATTAACACCTTTCATTTGATACCCATATCGTACAAACGAATTCTAGAGTCACCCCTGGTTCACCTTTATGGCAATATCTCGAAAAGGGGTCCACCTATAGAACTAAGCCCCACGCCCTTTTAAAATAATCATTAACACCTTTCATTTGATACCCATATTGCACAAACAAAGTCTAGAGTCACCCCTGGTCCACCTTTATTGCGATACCTCGAAAATGCGTCCACCTATAGAACTAAGGCCCACTCCCTCTTAAAATACTCATTAACTCCTTTCGTTTGATACTCATATTGCACAAACGAATTCTAGAGTCACCCCTGGCCCACCTTTATGGCGATATCTCGAAACGGCGTCCACCTATAGAACTAAGGCTCACTCCCTTTTAAAATACTCATTAACACCTTTCGTTTGATGCCCATATTGTGCAAACAAATTCTAGGGTCACCCCTGGTCCACATTTATGGCAATATCTCGAAACGGCGTCCACCTATGGAACTAAGGATTACTCCCTTTTAAAATGCTCATTAACACCTTTCATTTGATACCCATATCGTACAAACGCACTCTAGAGTCACCCCTTGTCCATCTTTACGGCGATATCTCGAAAAGGCGTCCATCTATAGAACTTAGGTCCACGCCCTTTCAAAATACTCATTAATACCTTTCATTTGATGCCCATATCGTACAAACGCATTCTAGAGTCAACCCTGATCCACCTTTATGGCTATATCCCTAAATGGCGTCTACCTATAGAACTATGGCCCACTCCCTCATAAAATACTCTTTAATGCCTTTCATTTGATACACATGTCATACAAACACATTCCAAGTTTTCCCTCGGTTCATTTTGCTACATGGTTATTTTCCCTTATGTTGTCACCATAGCTCTCAACTGAGTATGTAATGTTCGGTTACACCCGAACTTAACCCTCCTTACTTGTTTTAGATATACTTTGCAAATCTGTATGAGCACAAATGTTTCGCATATGTTAAATTTGATAAGAATTCTTCTGTGTCTGATAATTGCGGCTTACATGGAAGTGACGCCGCCTTCTAGAGAACAGAGAGATAGGGAAATGCAAAATTTCTTGATCACCAAAGTTTTAGGCTTTAGATGTAGGTTTTAGATGTAATACAATTGCGCGTCAACTCTCACTAATTTTTGAATAAAATTTTCCTTCTTTTATAAAACATGTCTGTAATGTTTACATATACATATCTTTTTTTTCCTAAATATTTACTTTATTTTTGTATACATATTTTAATGCTAAGGCTACTTAAGGTGACATAGAACAAGATTTATGCGGGTACAACCCCTTAATCAAGTATCATCCGAAATGTCTATTTTCCAGGCTGGTAAACACACTATTATTAATATACATATTTTTTCGCATTTAACGATAAATTATAAATAAAACATATGCCTTTGAAAACACTATTTTCCACCGACACATTACCTTATATATTTCATCCCCTTTATTTCAAAAACTTTCTTTACAGATTTGAGAGTCCCCTTAATGGATTTCTAAGATACGCATGAAACAAATGAGATGTTATAACATTTGTTTTCCAATTTTTCAAGTCGCTAACAATTGCTGAGTTATCGGCATTACAGATATGGTAACTCGCAGATTAAAAAACGAAAACAGTTCGATAATAAATTAGCAGCACTCCCATAACAAATCGATAACTTTTTGTTAATTAATGAGAACCTTCCGAAAAATGATCCACAAATTTAGATAACAAAACTATAACTTTTGAATGAAGAATGGGTAACTCATTTATAACCTTTTGCTATCGACAAAAAAATTAAGAAACTTCGATAACAAACAGATAACTTCCTCGTAACAAACAGATTCCTTTTCCTTTTATTTTCTTTTCTTTTCGTTTCTTTTCTTTTTTTTTTCTTTTCTTTTCTTTTCTTTTCTTTTCTTTTCTTTTCTTGCTTTGCCTTTCCTTTCCATTTCTTCTATTTTTTTATTTTCCTTTTTATTTAATTTTTTTTTCTGTTTTTTTTTCCTTTGCTTTCCTTTCCTCACCTTTCCATTCCATTCCTTTTCTTTCTTTCTTTCCTTTCCTTGACTTGCCTTATCTTAATTTGCTGTCAGTTTTCATTCATATCATCTCTACTGCCCAAATTTTCCCCACAATACGCTACAGTCACTAGACTATACTTACGCTTACATTATATGTTCCGCCATATACCATACCCTTACCTACCACTTACCTATTGATAACATTCTGGATTCCCTCATACCGTGAGCAAAGATGTTTACACATAAACAAAATTTGTTTGTAGTAAATTACTGTATTATATTTCGTTTATACATTTTGCAAATATACTGTGCCAATACATTTTTCCTTCCTTGTGTGTACGTGAACCATTTATAAGCTTCTTAGTGAATATTGGACCAAGGTGAGACCAAATTTATTATTTTTGTACAAATTACAAAAGGCCTTTCCGTGAAGTTGCTTGATATTTATAGAGATGATGACTCTTCTTCACACCAATTTATATGCTCATCGGAACGCTTGCGTTGCATTCTAAAATTTCGTTTCGTTCGCACATTTCGTTTATAACACCAAATTTCCACGAAAAATACTAAAATTGATGAACAAACACCAATGCCATATAGCCACCACAACCAATATAAATACTTTAAATCTATAACATTTTGTCTAGACTCCTTTATATGTGTTGTGGTGTCTAAAAGTTTTGCAGCCATCATATCATCATACGCCTGACTGGTCCACAATTGAGTTAGACCAGAACTATGTACACTGTCGATCATATTGCTTAAAGCTTCTTTATATATTGAATATTCTTGTATAGGTATTGACATAGGCAATGATTTGGCAAAGGACAAGTCTTCGGTTACATAATATAAAGGTTTTGGTAAATATGATTGATATCTATCGATTACATCCCAACTAGTGCTTAATATAGTAAAACCATAACGTGAATCTGAATTTGTATGTTGATCGCGTAGCTCAGCAAACGATTCTATTGGTATTAAGATTTTTTTTATTTTTGGCAAGTCTTCAGCGCTTACATAATTATAAAGTATATCATATTCGAATTGGCTAGTCTTCACATATATACCAGAACGTATTAATTCTTGAAAATTTATTTTACGTGGATTTACTAGAGGACTGGTTAAATATGAGTTTAATGTAGCCGATATTAGAGTGCTCATAAAAATGCCACACAAAAATAGTAAAACATACAAGAAACGTGTTATGAAATGTGCTGTTGCCCGTATTTGTAAACTTGTTGGCAAACCAATTACATTTCGTAATACCACATTTATAAAAATCCAAATGAAAAGCTGAAAACTGTGCGCAGGACAATTTGGGTCGCGTTGAAAACGACGACGCCAAATCAAACCCTCTAAAGCAAATACTACTGAGAACACAATAAGTAATATTAACACACTTGCACCCACTATCGAATTAATAAGATATAAAATAAGTTCACTATCCGGCATCGTTTGAAATGGTAGCATAATATTCCAATCGACAGGTTGTAAAACGGATGTTACATCATGTCCAAGTGAGTATAGACTTGGTGGAGCTATTCCAGCAACAATATCAACTGAATCATTACGCAAATAAGGTAACCACACCAATACAGAGAGTGAATCATTCGGTTTAATTGGTATAGGATAGGTGATTGTACCATTGACGCGACGTACGAATGCTTCTAAAATTTTTGTTATATAACCACCGACACGTAAACGTCCATTTTGATCGTACCAAGCCATTGACCATGGTTCTAATTGATCGGGTATCACACGTATGCTGGCGCCTTTTATATCCTTAACACGATCGGGAAAGCAATACTCGCCGCCTAGTGTCTTTCTTTGCAAATGAATTTCAGGAAAATAGCTAAATGTGTAGAAATGACCATCAATTTCATAATCTCTATATATGCTGATAACATTGATTAAACGTTTACGTTCACAATATTCGAAAAGTTCAAGCTGTTGTTGATCAAGCTTTTCTTGTGCTTCGATTGTTTTATTATGTTTTGTGTATGCGTGGTTCCAAATGAAGAGTATGCGCGAATCACGTTTACGTCCCAAACAAAACACCATCTTATCCAAGTGTTCAGTTTCAAGTATTCTTGGTAGACAAACAATCATAAATAAATCTCCTACAGTAATTTGGTTTACACATTCTTCATTCGTTATTATAACACTACTAATGTTGCTGAATATTTTGATATCTTTACTGCTTATGCAATTGTCAGCCGTATAAAAGCTCCTGTTATAATTATTTATAATTAGGGTTTTTTCGATTTTTTTTTCTTGATAAATTTTATTTATAATAAAATTTAAATTAAAACTATCACGCTCTTTGATTAAATCTAATATTGCACGAGTTTCATGTAGTGGAAAATTGCACAAAAGCAGTGCACCAATGATGAACAACATTGTACTTTAGATTTTAACTTGACAGATGTACCCTTGACACTATAATGCTAGCAAAGCTATTTCAACTATATATTAAGTAAAAGTTTCTTTTGGTAAGCATTAATATCCATATAGCGTCAAATAAATAAGAAAGTCTATGTTCAAGCGTAATCGGAAATAATATACCTAGTTGCGTTATAGCATAAAATCATATATGCAGTGTATTTCACATATCTACAGCAGAGTGGATAATCTGCCTTGTATCAACACTGGTTTCGAAGACACCACGTAAGTTTGAACGCGAAGAGGGTACATTCACCAACGGTAGAACGAAAAATATTATTCGAAATTTTATTTTCCCATAGTGTAAAAAGACTAGACGTTAGATGTCAAACACGTTCACAGATATGAAATTTGCCAGCGTTCTGACAAGCGTCAGAGTTAGGAGTAATAGAAACCTACGCATTTTGTAAACACCTGACTGAAGGGCTGATCGAACCTATCTTATGGAAATCAATTTCGCCGTATACATAACCTAAAAATATTTGAGTTGAGGAATTCATTAACTTTTTGTATATTTTATTTATAGTTTTGGATACGTTTTGACTAAGGGACTTATTTTTTGTGGAATATGTTTGTAAATTTTTGCGTTTTCTTCATTTTTATGAAATTTTCACTATTTTTAGGTTAAGACACCATTAATAGATCACATTGGAGATGGATATGGATATGGGTATGGTTACGACTATGGCGTTAGGGTTAAGGAAGTTTAATTTGGCCTTGAGGCCGATTAACCTGCGTCACTCAAAACACTCGTTTAAGATATTCAGAGTGCCGTTTACTAAAATTAACACGAGTGAGTAATAAGAAAAGTGAGAAAAATATCTCACTTGCGCATAACTTTTGGGTAGAATTTTCCTTTCGCCTTTAAAAAACTTATAGCTACTTTCATTGATATTCCAGCCATCACCCTAGATTCTAGATATCATGTCACATACCCGATATGGTTACAATCACGGTAAGAATTGGAAAGGACCATTCCTTATATATTGAATCTAAAGCAGACATAGAAACTTATATATACTACTAGCTTATGCCCATAGGTTTAACCCATTTAAAAATATGCAAAATAAATACGACAAATTTTAAACTTCTTTTAAGGTTTTTCTTGGATTTTGCCATTAATCATATTAACATAATTATATTTAGGTGCCAAAATGTCCCTTTCTCGAAGCCACTTACAGTTTGTAAAGCTAAGTTGACTATTTGGAAATACATTAACTATCAAAGCTAGATATGAAAGTTTTATGCACGCATTCATTTCATCTGGGGCGTTACCCTCGGAATAAGTGGCATGATCATTATCCCTCAAGTCCTTAAGGGCTGGTCTAAAGCTTCCAGCGACTGTTTATGAGCCATGGTGCACTCAATCCACACGATAAGCTTACATGTCTTTAAACCCTCAATTTGGCCCGACCTTTTGCATATATTGCACATTGGTGTACCAGCTGTTTGTAGAGACGTTAGTAATTCAAATGCGGTGTGAGCTGTACGTCCACCACAAAAAAGGGTACCGGCGATTCCTGATAAAGTAACTGCGACAGCGATTTTTTCAATCAAGTAATACTAAATTTAGCACAAATGTTTTACGATACATTGTGCTGTTAGGACTTAGCGTCACATAGCTCCTTACCAATTTTCAATATTGTACTATTACTACATTCAAGATATGCAGTATTAAATATTCCATTTTTATGGGGTGCGCGACGCCAGCTTCTTCCTCAACCCACATTTCCTCGGTGGTGTTAGGGACTGACTTCATAATTTTTTTTACTGAATTTCAATGTTCTGGCATGAATACTTCCAAAGTTATGATTATTAAATATTCAAATTCTATAGCAGGTGCCACGTCTCATTTATGTATCGAAAGTATTTTTAGTCTATGACCATCCTTGTATGATTTCTAGTGGGTCTTTCAAATTTGCTAGCAACAAACCTAAATCGCAAAGGCTCAATATCTCTTATTGGAACGTACATTTGCTGGTATATACTAAAGACATTGAAATGACATCGAATTTTTAAATCACATAGAACTAAAAATTTAAAATTAGTTTTTAATATAAACTTAAAAAAGTAAACGGGTATCTTAGCGGGTACGTGCACTTTTTCAGAAGCGGGTATCCTTTTAGAACCGGATACTTTTACCTCGTCAATGAATTCCATCAACCAAGACAAAAAAGTATTAGAAACATTTTTTTAGCTTCATTCAACTTTTTCGAGACATCAGTGCTCGAAACTTTCATGTCAGCTCCTTGTCCCTCATCACAACTTGTTAGATTGCGATTATTTTCATAGCGTATATTTTATCGTAGAAAGATGTTGGAAATTATGGACCACAATGACCACAAACCGATTCCGAAAGATTGTAAATAATGTAAATTTTTGACGAATTTTTTGACGTTCTTACTTCTTCTGTCTGGTAAGAATATGTTTATCAAATTTGATAACAGTTTATCAACTTGAGAGCAAGTTATCGCGCGAATGATCCGTTGTACGTGGCCCAATTGGTTTTTTTATTTTCTTAAGGCAATTAAATGCCACATATGAAAACTCTCGTCTGCCAAATACAACTAGGTATACAAAAAAAAATTACATAAAAAAAATTACTTAGTTTGGGATAAACTAAATAAAATTATTTCAATTACATATTTACTTTCATTTATTTGCTTCGATTTAAAAATAAGTGTTTTTGTGTTGTTTGTTACCCCAATTTTTGAATAACTATTAACGCTTGTGATGAATCCCATTAGGCTTATTAAATTAAAATTGCTTTGTTTAGTAGAAGTAGGTATTTATGCGCCTTTATTTCAAATACTTACGTTAGATACATATAGAGCTAATAGAACCTCAACTCACGTTATCTTAATTTGGGGCCCTATGCGAGGCTGACTGGAATAATTCCCGAATATTCTATAAAAAAATCAGGCGTATGACGGAAAGTTTCAATACCCGGGCAGATTCTTGCTGGAACGATAATAACGACCTCGCAACTGACGTACAGGTTGTGCTTAAATTGTAGGGGGAACACTTCTCCTTATTGATAGCTAGCGAGACCGCGGCCCGTTCGTTGGTCAGGCAACGTGATATTGGCTATGGGCTTTTTGACTTCGGACACTCTAGTCTTATTACCAGTTTTGATTTTATACCGGACAACACGGAATATTGTATACTCCCTATACAACCTTCACCCCAGTCATTCCCCCGAGAGAGGAGTGTGGAAGAGGAATTATATGGGGCAGGGGACCGGTTAACTTGTTCACGGATGGGTCGAAGTTGGATGGAAAGGTTGTTGGGGGGGGGTCTTTTGTCAAGTGCTAAATGTAAACCCCAGGTTCATGTTGGCTGATCACTGCAGTGTATTCCAAGCGGAAGTTGCTGCGATTAAGGATGCGGTGGATGAAATGCTATCCAGTGCTACTACGGTTTGGGAAATTAACATCTACCCTGATAGCCAAGCGGCTATAAAGGCGCTACAACTACAGTGCGATCGAGGGTAATCTGGAAGTGCCTGACCTCGCTTGCGATTGCATCGAACTATTTTATAATTAGGATTATGTGGGTACCGGGCCATAGTGATATCCCGGATAACTGTCAAACGGATCTCTTGGCACGTATCGGTACAACTGAACCAGATGAAGATGGCTGTAGCGATTTTGGCATTCCGTTGGCCACCTATGGTTTGCTCTTCCCTAGCTAGGCCTCGGGTCAGCTTAGCAAACGTTGGGTGGACACAACCTCTTGCAGGGTAGCAAGATCTTTCTGGTCGAAAGTGGATGGCAGAAGGTCTGCCGAAATAATTGGGTTAACTAAGGCTCATCTATGAATGATCATTGGGGTTTTGACAGGGCACTGTCCCATGGTTATCCATGCGGTACATCTCAGTATACTGGAAACTCCATCGTGCTGCAGCTGTATGGAGGATAATGAGGTGCAATCACCAAATCACTTTATGGTTGATTGCCCAGCTTTTGCCACAACTAGGCGAATGTATTTCGGTCGCGACTCACTTGGATCTCCCGAGAATTTATCCACGATTTAGATCAGTGTTATTCGGGACTTTATCGTTGCTACTCAACGATTTTCTAAGTAGATATATCTACGATACCGTTATTTTATTTTATGTGGTATCACAACGGACCTTAATGTTGCCCAAGTGAGCTTCCTTTATCAGGGCAGCTACCACCTAGCCTTTTATTTAAAAGCCGTTCTCTTTTTAAGAAAATGGTGTAAGTTCAAGAACAAGATTGTTGTTTTAAGAACAGGTCGTACGTTTTTCAAGAACAAAAAAGTAATAACATGAAAAGCTTGAACTGAGTTCGGTGGTGCTGGATTTTAGAACTGCGTTGTCTCTGAGTGTCAAATCAAACACATTTTTGTATGTATTAATTATATTGCGAAATAAAACTTTTGCTTTTAAGTTCATTACAAATAAAATAATTACAAATAAATTTTTAAGTTATATTGTTTTATTGAAAACGATACTTACATGAAATAATAATAATAATAAAAGCTAGACAATAATTAGGTAGGTTTATTACTTAATGTAAGTATTGTTTTCAATAAAACCATTTAACTTACACATTTTTATACTCAGTTGAGCAGAGCTCACAGAGTATATTAAGTTTGATTGGATAACGGTTGGTTGTACATATATAAAGGAATCGAGATAGATATAGACTTCCATATATCAAAATAATCAGGATCGAAAAAAAATTTGATTGAGCCATGTCCGTCCGTCTGTCCGTCCGCTGTAAACACGATAACTTGAGTAAATTTGGAGGTATCTTAATGAAATTTGGTATCTAGCTTCCTGAGCCCTCATCTCAGATCGCTATTTAAAATGAACGATATCGGACTATAACCACGCCCACTTTTTCGATATCGAAAATTTCGAAAAACCGAAAAAGTGCGATAATTCATTACAAAAGACGGATAAAGCTACGAAACTTGGTACGTGAGTTGAACTTATGACGCAGAATAGAAAATTAGTAAAATTTTGGGCAATGGGCGTGGCACCGCCCACTTTTAAAAGAAGGTAATTTAAAGTTTTGCAAGCTGTAATTTGGCAGTCGTTGAAGATATCATGATGAAATTTGGCAGGAACATTACTCCTATTACTATATGTACGCTTATTAAAAATTATCAAAATCGGAGAAGGACCACGCCCACTTAAAAAAAAATTTTTTTTAAAGTAAAATTTTAACAAAAAATTTAATATCTTTACAGTATATAAGTAAATTATGTCAACATTCAACTCCAGTAATGATGTGGTGCAACAAAATATAAAAATAAAAGAAAATTTCAAAATGGGCGTGGCTCCGCCCTTTTTCATTTAATTTGTCTAGGATACTTTTAACGCCATAAATCGAACAAAAATTAACCAATCCTTTTGAAATTTGGTAGGGCATAGATTTTATGACGCTAACTGTTTTTTGAGAAAATGGGCGGAATCGGTTGATACCACGCCCAGTTTTTATACACAGTCGTCCGTCTGTCCTTCCGCATGGCCGTTAACACGATAACTTGAGCAAAAATCGACATATCTTTAATGAACTTAGTTGACGTGATTACTTGAACTCACTTTATCTTGGTATGAAAAATGAACGAAATCCGACCATGACCACGCCCACTTTTTCGATATCGAAAATTACGAAAAATAAAAAAATGCCATAATTCTATACCAAATACGAAAAAAGGGATGAAACATGGTGAGGTAATTGGATTGTTTTATTGACGCGAAACATAACTTTAGAAAAAACTTTATAAAATGGTTGTGACACCTACCATATTAAGTAGAAGAAAATGAAAAAGTTCTGCAGGGCGAAATAAAAAACCCTTAAAATCTTGGCAGGTATTACATGTATAAATAAATTAGCGGTATCCAACAGATAATGTTCTGGGTCACCCTGGTCCACATTTTGGTCGATATCTGGAAAACGCCTTCACATATACAACTACCATCACTCCCTTTTAAAAACTCTCATTAATACCTTTAATTTGATACCCATATCGTACAAACTCATTCTAGAGTCACCCCTGGTCCACCTTTATGGCGATATCTCGAAAAGGCGAACACCTATAGAACTAAGCCCCACGCCCTTTTAAAATACTCATTAACACCTTTCATTTGATACCCATATCGTACAAACATATTCTAAAGTCACCCCTGGTCCACCTTTATGGCGATATCTCGAAAAGGCGAACACCTATAGAACGAAGGCCCACCCCCTTTTAAAAATACTCATTAACACCTTTCATTTGATACCCATATCGCACAAACAAAGTCTAGAGTCACCCCTGGTCCACCTTTATTGCGATACCTCGAAAAGGCGTCCACCTATATAACTAAGGCCCACTCCCTTCTAAAATACTCATTAACTCCTTTCGTTTGATACCCATATTGCACAATCGAATTCTAGAGTCACCCCTGGCCCACCTTTATGGCGATATCTCGAAACGGCGTCCACCTATGGAACTAAGGATACTCCCTTTTAAAAAACTCATTAATACCTTTCTTTTGATACCCATATTGTACAAACAAATTCTAGGGTCACCCCTGCTCCACCTTTATGGCGATATCTCGAAAATGCGACCACCTCTACAACAGCCACCACTCCCTTTTAAAACCCCCATTAATACCTTTAATTTGATACCCATATCGTACAAACACATTCTAGAGTCACCCCTGGTCCACCTTTGTGGCGATGTTTCGAAACGGCGTCCACCTATAGAACTAAGGCCCACTCCCTTTTAAAATACTCATTAACACCTTTCGTTTGATGCCCATATTGTACAAACAAATTCTAGGGTCACCCCTGGTCCACCTTTATGGCGATATCTCGAAACGGCGTCCACCTATGGAACTAAGGATTATTCCCTTTTAAAATACTCAATAGCACCTTTCATTTGATACCCATATCGTACAAACGCATTCTAGAGTCACCCCTGGTCCACCTTTATGGCGATATCTCGAAAATGCGACCACCTATACAACAGCCACCACTCCCTTTTAAAACCCTCATTAATACCTTTAATTTGATACCCATATCGTACAAACACATTCTAGAGTCACCCCTGGTCCACTTTTATGGCGATATTTCGAAACGGCATCCACCTATAGAACTAAGGCCCACTCCCTTTTAAAATACTCATTAACACCATTCGTTTGATGCCCATATTGTACAAACAAATTCTAGGGTCACCCCTGGTCCACCTTTATGGCGATATCTCGAAACGGCGTCCACCTATGGAACAAAGGATTACTCCCTTTTAAAATACTCATTAACACATTGCATTTGATACCCATATCGTACAAACGCATTCTAGAGTCAACCCTGATCGACCTTTATGTCTATATCCCTAAATGGCGTCCACCTATAGAACTATGGCCCACTCCCTCATAAAATACTCTTTAATGCCTTTCATTTGATACGCATGTCATACAAACACATTCCAGGGTTTCCCTCGGTTCATTTTCCTACATAGTTATTTTCCCTTATGTTGTCACCATAGCTCTCAACTGAGTATGTAATGTTCGGTTACACCCGAACTTAACCTTCCTTACTTGTTATTGTTAAGTTTTTAGCCTTTATTGAATTGACTATTATTTCTCATTCTATTTAGTTCATTTAGTGACTCATTATTACAAAGACTCTTTCCTTGCAATTTGTTACAATATAATTCCTCAGTACATAATCCTTCCAAATGCTTTACTCTACTCAGCGCCACGTTGCTTGTCCCTCATCGAACTCTAAAGTATTTTGATTTCACTTCTGTATGTAATATTTATTCCAAATATGAGCCAAATCGGAGCACAAATACGATTTTTTTTAAATATCTCGATCCTTGCGCCACCTATCGGAGTTGTTTTCTTATTATTGTATTGTCATCGGGTTCTGAAATATATTCCCAGTTTCAAGCTTGTAGGTTATCGGGAAATTACTTAAATTTTAATTACAGTATTCGTGTCGGCCGGCCACACAGTAGCATTTTTGCATGATTTAGACGTGAAAAATTAATAACTCACTGAAAAATGAATATATTTCATTCAAACCAAGTGTATATGTTTGTATGCCTTACCCCCTTCAGTGAGAATGGACGAAGGGGAGAGGGGGGGTGGTAGTTGTAGCCCCCTCCGAAAATTTTGTTCTTTTGTTCAAAATTGAACATACCTATATTTAAATTTCTTACTTTCTTCAAACCATGAATCCATCTTATACAAAGTTTGATAAAAAAATTCGAACTTTACTGCAGCATTCATCATACAATCCCTCGACTCTACTCCCTCCCTAAAAAAGTACTATAGTATAAATGCAAAACATTTGTTTCTTGTTTGAAGTCAAAACAATAATTATTTTTATTAGCGAAGTTACATTAGTATTTATACAAAATTATTCTAGTTAATTCTTATGAGCTTATCAAATGGCTCTGTTAATTTAGCTCTCTTGCTGGCCATTGTGTCTATTAGGTATACAAATTCTAAAAAGACTTTAGTAAACTTATAAGCATTTTGTGAACTCCAGGGATATATAATCCCGAGTTAAAATACTACTGGGACATATAATCCCATAAAGAAATAGCCTTGATTTTATTACGAATCGCTTTATTTCTAGGCTCGAATTGTAAATGTTTATCATAAACACATAATAAACTTACGATAATTGAAAGAATTAATAATATTTACCGTTCTGGTCGTAGTATTTATGGAATTTTCTGCAGAATTTCACAACACGTGCTCACTTTTTCACTGTTTACAACCTATTGTAGCTGTTACATTTCAAAGAAGTGTCAACACAATGTAGTAAAGACTATAAATAACGGGAACAATTTCTTTTCACGCATATACTTCAGAAAATCTTACCAATAGGTGTCTTTAAAGTTTTTTGGGATATATTGTACCGACCGGGTCGAAAGGGTTAAAAGCTAACAAATGGTAAAAATAAGGGTAATAGTCTAGTTGAGGGTCGACTGCAAATACGCGTCAAAAAATATTGAGAGACGTGTCAAAAGACGCGTATTAATCTCGAGAACAATAATCCGAAGGCGGAAAAGAAAATTTTGGTAATTGTGCAGTTTAGGGGCCCCACCCTAAAATTTGTCCTTTTTTTTGAGTGAGGTATCAAAAGACTCGTATTCACGTCTAGATCAAGAATCCGAAAGCGGAAGTGGTAATTGTGCAGTTTAGGGGCCCACCCTAAAAATGTTCCTTTTTTTTTGAGTGAGGTATCAAAAGACGCGTATTCATGTCTAGATCAAGAATCCGAAAGCGGAAGTGTGTTTGGTAATAGTCTAGTTGAGGGGTCGACTGCTAATACGCTACCAAAAATACCGAGAGAGGTATCAAACGACGCGTCTTGACATCAGTATTAATAATCCGAAGGCGGAAAATAAAAATTTTAATGCGTTCAAAAGATATTAACGAAAAACCGAAAAAAGAACCGCGGGTACCTCCGAAACCGGGGGTCGGATCCATAGTATTTTTGCGCAGAACACCCTTCTGCGTAGCGGCCTTAGGCCGCGCTTATAAAAAATAACCCTGGGCTACGCCATGCCAAGTCCGGGTGTGTGGTATAACCGTGGCTACCGCTACGGTGATGCACAATTTTTTTTGTGGGTACCAACACAACAACAACCACATGGAAATCGCCAACTTCAACTGCAAATATCTCCGGACAGAGGAAAAAATTTTCTTTTCCGCCTTCGGATTATTGTTCTCGAGATTAATACGCTTAATTCTGATGAGATTAATGTAAAAATACATACTTACATACTAAGTGTACAAAACAGAATTAGGCGCTTTGCCAGCGAACTGGGTAGATACATATATTCAGTTCTGTGGGAAGCGCAAGCTCAGCATAAATAAATTTAGTTGTGGCAAAAACGGAGTAGAGTATGGAAAATGCAGTTTAAGTGAAAACGAGTCGTGGGAATAAATTGTGTGAAGGGAAATGTTTGTGGTGAGTAATTATACAGCTTTAAATTGAAATAGAAGAAGCCCCAAGTTACGAGACGTAGACTGTATGTATGTAGAAATGAATGAATATGTATGTAAGAGTCAATGCATCTCAAGACATACCAAAACGAGTCAAAATATATGTTTGTACAAATGAATGACACGTTTTTTCACGGTTTTGTATATTTTCAGGACAAAAATAATACACACTAAAAAACTCATAATTTTGTAAAAAAATATTCAACCAAAACACTTGAAAAATAATATAATTACGCGTAGATTTTAAATAACCAAAAAATAATTTAGCTTTTGTTTCACCACAAAGTTTTATTTAATTTTAAACCACGCGTTATTTCACTTCAACTCACAGTTTGCCATTTATCTGCAAACCTGGTAGCAAAGATCATACCGTTGGCAGCTCTAACCAGGCTCAGTGCCTCGGGGCATCTTGAGCGCATACCATATGCCATAGTAGTATAGTGTCATCAATCACAATACGAACAGACTACCTGATTCCATATCATCAAATGGGCTATTAAATCCAGAATAGATGTGAATGTTTGGCGCAAAGGTGCCCAAATGGCGGACGAGGCGATACCGTGTACAACGATGGCTCCAAAGTAGCCGGAGTTGAAGGGTCTGCAGTATACTGCGCTGATCCCAAAATAAACAGATGCAATTTTGCATCCTTACACAAACTACTTATCTCTTTTTATATTCAGCTGAGCAGAGCTCACAGAGTATATTAACTTTGTTCGCATAACGGTAATCCGTAACGGCATAAACTAATCGAGGTAGATATAGACAGATATATATCAGAATGATCTGGGCGAAAAAAGCAATTTATTTAGCCATGTCCGTCCGTCCGTCCGTCTGTAAACACGATAATTTGAGTACATTTTTAGGTATCTTGATGAAATTTGGTATGTATGGCCGAAATCCGACTATGACCACGCCCACTTTTTCGATATCGAAAATTATGAAAAATGAAAAAAAAAATGCCATAATTCTATACCAAATATGAAAAAAGGATGAAACATGGTAATTGGATTGGTTTATTGACGCAAAATATAACTTTAGAAAAAACGTTGTAAAATGGGTGTGACACCTTCCATATTAAGTAGAATAAAATGAAAAAGTTCTGCAGGGCGAAATCAAAAGCCCTTGGAATCTTGGCAGGAATACTGTTCGTGTTATTACATATATAAATAAATTAGCGATACCCGACAGATGATGTTCTGGGCCACCCTGGTCCACATATTGGTCGATATCTCGAAAACGCCTTCACATATACAAACAAGGGCCACTCCCTTTTTAACCCCTCATTAATACCTTTAATTTGATACCCATATCGTACAAACAAATTCTACAGTCGCCCTGGTCCACCTTTATGGCGATATCTCGAAAAAGCATCCACCTATAGAACTATGGCCCACTCCCTTTTAAAAGACTCTTTAATACCTTCCATTTGATACCCATGTAATACAAACATATTTCAGGGTTTCCCTAGGTTCATTTTCCTACATGGTGATTTTCCCTTATTTTGTCCCCAAAGCTCTCAGCTAAGTATGTAATGTTCGGTTACATCCGAACTTAGCCTTCCCTACTTGTTTATTTTATGTTTATCCTAAAAAACGCTTAGGTATGTACATCTCTTCACTTTATATTTCGTATATTATACAGCCGATTATTTAGATTACGAATGGGATAAGATTATTGATCAGCCCCATTCATGAAAGGTATGAAGGTACAGCCGAAGACCGTCCGGTCCGTACTTGTTTTAGATAGACTTTGCAAATCTGTATGAGCACAAATGTTCCGCATATGTTAAATTTGATAAGATTTCTTCAGTGTCTGATATTTGCGGCTAACAGGGAGTGACGCCGCCTCCTAGAGAACAGAGAGATAAGGGAAATGCAAAATTTCTTGATCACCAAAGTTTTAGGCTTTAGATGTAAGTTTTAGATGTAATACAATTGCGCGTCAACTCTCACTAATTTCTGAATAAAAATTTCCTCCTTTTATAAAACATGTCAGTAATGTTTACATATATCTTTGTTTTTCCTAAATATTTATTTTATTTTTGTATACATATTTTAATGCTAAGGCTACCTAAGGTGACATATTACAAGATTTATGCAGGTGCAATCCCTTAATCAAGTATCAAATGCGAATTCCAAAATGGTTGGTAAACACATTATTATTAATATACATATTTTTTCGTATTTAGCGATAAATTATATATAAAATATATGCCTTTGAAAACAATATTTTCCACCGACACATTACCTTACATATTTCTCCCCTATATTTCAAAAACTTTCTTTTACAGATTTGAGAGTCACCCTTAAGGGATTTCTAAGATGAGGACGAAACAAATGAAATGTTATAACATTTTTTGCCAAGTTTTTTTTGTTTCAAGTCGCTTAGTTATCGGCTTTACAGATATGGTAGCTCTGCGATTAAAAAAATGATGCTTTTTAAAATTGATAACGTTTTGAAAACAGTCCAGTAATAAATTAGCAGCATTCCGATAACAAATCGGTGACTTTTCGTTAAATAATGAAGCACCTTCCGAATAATTATCGCTATGAGAGGAATCTACGAAATTATATAAACGAATTCGATTTTAGCTCGTTTATATCCCATCAAAATATCGCCAGTAAAAAGACTGCGATAAAAAGAGAGACAGTTCAAACGTCAAAACTTGAGAGACTTAAAAGCCAACAACTAAAAAAGTTGGGTATACATACAAATGACGATTGGTTTATAAATAGAAGAATATACAATTTCCAAAAGAAGTAAAATGGTTACTCTCTCTAGGGAGAAAATTCGCGTTACCCACAACAACAAACAACCTTAAACCTATTAAAATAATTGCAGAACTAGAACAAGTAATTCAAGAGACCGCGGGAGATACCGATAAAAAAGAAGTAGCAAGAAGCAAATTGAACAATAGAATCTTAGAATTCAAACGAAGCATCAGAAGCAATACCACTTAGAAGTTTATATTGGAAGCATGAAACAAAACAAAAATCATACTAAAGAAGCACAAAGAAGACATAGTTGTTACAGATTCGGATAAGGGGAACAAAACGGTGGTTTTCTACAAAGCAGACTACAAAAGGAAAATGAACAATCTACTGGGAGACAAAAATACATACAAAGTACTAAGAAACGACCCAACAAACACGCTCCAGAAGAAAAACAACCAACTGATAAATGAATTACACAGAAGCAAAATAATAAGCACTACACAAAAATTTAAAATGAACAGTAGCGCCGCCATAGCACCCCGCCTGTACGGCTTACCGAAAATCCATAAGCCAGACCTACCTTTAAGACCAATAGCATCATCATTCAACATACCATGCTATAATCTATCCAAATTTATAGTAAATGCCTTAAACGACTTAACTTCAGAAAAGTACAATATAAAAAACTCGTACGATCTAAAAGATAGGCTCAATAATATAAATATAAATGACGATGAAATACTAGTTTCATTTGACGTTGTCTCGTTATTCACAAATATATCGACATATCTAGCTACAAAAATAATAATGAATAAATTTGGTTCAATACAAAAAAAACTTAATATTTCGCGGAACACATTTCATAAGATCTTAGATTTCTGTTTAAAAAAAAATAATTATTTCATGTATGAGGGAAAAATATTTACACAAACATACGGTATGCCAATGGGAAACCCCCTTACGCCAACAATCGCGGACATTGTCATGGACGATCTTCTAGAATATACAACGTTAGAGCTGAAAAATGTACACAATATAGACATCAAATTTATTGTGAAATATGTAGACGACATTTTCCCAATCGTACGACGAACAGATGTTGATATCATTCTTAAAACACTAAACGAATATCACAATAAATTAAAATTCACGGTAGAAAAGGAAGAAAATCTTAGCATCCCTTTCCTGCATGTAAAATTACACAGGGAGGCCAACAAAATAATTCTAAACTGGTACTCCAAACCAATCTCCTCGGGTCGTATAATTAATTTTCTATCTGCTCACCCCCTTAGGTACAAAATAAATACCGCGAGAAATTTAGTACAAAAGATACCATTAGCCATCATAAGTTCAAAGAAGCTAACATACAGAAAATACATAAAATACTAAAAAGCAATAATTTTCCGAGTCAACTTATAAATAACTTAATAGAGGACACCCTAATGTCAATAAACAATAAACATATAAAGCAAACCACAACAAACACAGACACAGATAACAATAAATTCTTCAGTGTTACATATATACCAAAATTAACAGAGAAATTCAATCGCGACTTATGCGGTAGTTACCCACCGACGTGTGCCGTACGTAAGGACGTTTGTCGTACGAAGCACGTTTGACCGAACTCTCAAGCCCGTAGGAATCAATGTATGCGTCTGTGTACATGTACATAACATATGTATTTGTGTGTGTATTGTTTACAGATAAGCACTGTTGCCATTGACCATTTTGCATGTATGCTTATGGAAACATCAACTTTTTCCAATTTAATTTTTGATATTGTAAAAGGCCGGAATAAATATTAAATAAGCATAAATAGATTACATATTTATAATCTGCACTTTTACATAATTATTTCGAATTATTTTCACAATTTTTCAAACTTTAATTAGGTGTTTTTGCATAAAAGTGCAAAACGGTCAAAAATTAGCGCACAAAAGTTTACTAGGCAACTCTGTCTAGCGAGAGAGCGATCAGCTGACACGTTCTTACGGAAAAAATCGAAATTGTTTTGATTTCTACGTTCCGGGCTACGTACGTACGGGCGTTGCACGTCGGTGAGTTTTCGTTTACATTGCACACTCATAAGATAGGTCGTGTCAGCTGACACGTTTTTTCTACGTACGTTCGTGGGTAACTGCCGCATTAGACAACAAAAAACACAAAATAACTCTCGCATATAAACAAAATTGCACTTTGTCTTCGGTTTTCACAAAAACAAAAAGCCCGGTAGAGCTGCAAGAACAAAACAATGTAGTATATGAAATAAGATGTAATGGTAAAGAGAACGAACAATGCAACAAAGTTTATATTGGAACAACAAAACGAGCCCTTGGAGTTCGACTGTCAGAACATGAAGCAGATATAAGGAAGAAGAAAGATAATACCGCGCTATTAAACAGTGGACACGAAGCAGATATAAAAAACACCAAAATATTAGATATTGAGAAGAGAGGAAGAATAAGATACACCATGGAAAGCCTTCGTATATTGGAAAAAAGAGAACAAACGGTCAACATAAAGGAAGACACCAAAGATATTGCTGAAATCTACCTCTTGTGTTTACAAAACACAAAACACAAATTAGTATGACAAGTGTACCGAAACCTGCTGGTACTGATACAGACATATATATATATATATATATATAAATATGTATATTTAATTTTTATAGAAATTTGTTACGTCAATTTATGTGAGTGTTTTTTACATTTTTGAATTTGCCTGTGTACAGGGTTGTTAATTTTATACAAAATTTTTCTGTTTCTTTACATAAATAAAAAAGATAAGCCCCAGCAGAAGCTAAGAATCGTTAGCGAAACGTCGGGCATTAAGTGAAAAATTTTCATAAACCTGGTTTTTTAATTTCACTACATGGATCCATAATAGCCTACGTACAAAAAAGTCATCTAAGAAGAATAACTGGATCAGCTCAATAATAAAATAAAATTATCGATAATGTTGTATAACAAAACTGTAACTTTTCGATGAAGAATGGGTAACTCATTTATAACCTTTTGATATCGACAAAAAAATTGTTTCTTTTCTTTATTATCCTTTCCTTTTTATTTCTTTTCTTTTCTTTTCTTTTCTTTTCTTTTCTTTTCTTTTCTTTTCATTTCTTATCTTATCTTTCCTTTTCCTTTCCTTTCCTTTCTCACTAGGGTATGTACCTTGTCGTTGATGTGAGGGCTTAGCCGATCTCCATACCGCCCGACAATGAGGCGGAGCTATTTTAGACTGACATCTGCGCCATTTCGCCTCATAGGAGGGCGGCGGGATGTCGGTGACCAAGAACTGCCAAGCCCCTATTCCAGGGTGTTATGCGGTCCGTGCCTATTGGACGATTTGCAGCCAGGGGATAAATTCGGCTGTATTCGAACGGAGCGTTCCTGATACCGGGCCACCTCGGGAAGTATAGATGGCCTTACCACAGTAAAGGCGCTGCTGTGACGAACGGTTCTTTCCCCGTATATAATACTGGACCGCTGAGCCCGCCTTGTCGGGCAGGTGGTTGTACGACCAAGACGAACGACTCATTACCAAATTGTAATAAGGAGGATGATAAGAGCAGGACTGAGTCGCAAGCCAAAGACGACAAATACGCATTAAGCGATGCGTCGTACTCGGGGAGTGAGAGTAGTGCTGATTCAATGAACTCCGTGTTGGAAAAGCAAACAAATGAAAACGGAGTATAAGAGTTGAGAAGGGTACGGAGCAGAGGAAGTAAAAGAGCTCTCTCGCAGTGCCGTGCAGCACTAAGGATTGTCCAAAGCCTGGGAGCAGTGGTCGACCCAACAGAAGTGGAGATTGGTCGCTTGGAATGGGCCCATGAGGCGGTAGAAGTAGGTCGGAGGCAGTTCAAAAGGTTTGCTGCGAGAAACCTTCGGTTCTGCAACCAGTACGAGGAGAAAGAAGCGTCGAATGACAGAATAAAGAGGCAACGGTCGGCAGAAGGCGACGAGCCTGCTTTCAAGAGTCAGAAAGGACCCAGTCCCAGAACCGCAAGGCAGGGCTGTCGCATAGACAAAAAAAATAGGCCCAAAGCTGTAAGACAGATGGCGAGGTAGCAACTACCCCGAAAGCTGCGAGTCAGAGGGAAGTTCCAACTGCGGAAGTAGAAGATAAGCCATAGGGAGATAACGCTAAGACTCCGGCTTTCTGGTGTGAAGGTGTAAAGATGATAGCGTGCGACAACATCGCGAACTTGCGGTGGCTGGAGGAAGTGGTTCCAAACCTCCAAAGGCAAGGCACGAACGCGCGGTTTGAGGTGGTGGATAAAGCGCAAATCTCCACGGGTACCAAAAGTTAAGGTATGGATACCATGCGTGAAGAAGTCGGAGGCTACTCTGCGACTTCTGCAGAATCAGAATCGGAAAATTCCGACACAGGATTGGAAGGTACTTACGGTAACTACGCCTATGGAGGAAGGTCAGTTCTACATCTTCCAAATAAACAAGCAGGCGGGGGATATATTGTACATGCAGCTTGGAAAAATGTTCTTTGGTACAGGCAAAATTCATACGCGACTCAGGAAAAGAAGTCCGCTAGAAGCGGGTGAAGTCGAAAAGGACCTCAAAAGCCTAAGAGAAAAAAGACAGGTGGGGGTAGCCGATGTTACCACGAAGGTGTTGTGAGTCTCACAGAGGAACACCACGCACAACAGTTACAAGAGGCTGAAGGGGGCTTCGAATACTCTAAAACAAAAGGGCAGGGGAACAACGACGTCACGACAAAGATGCTGGAGGGGGACAAACAGCCCAATGGTGCTGCGAGTCCCACAAATAAACCTCCAACACAGTAAAGTGGCGTGGAGCGAACTCCTCCTAAACCTTAAGGAGGGTTCATTTGACGTGGCGCTGATCCAGGAGCCGTGGCTCTCATCGGGAGGAAAGATTTCTGGACTCAGCGCGATCGGATTTGGCGTTTACTACACGCATACGGAAGGACGGGTGCGAGCTGTAGTAATGGTGAGGAAACAGCTGCATTCATATGTATATGCTGCCTAATTACACTACTGAGGACCTCGTAGTGGTGGCCGTTGAGCAAAGGAATATGCAGGCATTTATCCTGGCATCCTTCTACATGGCCCATGCTGCTGAGGTTTCCCCGATGGAGTGCAAGAGGTTAGTACAGGACGAAAGACGCAAAGGGCGGTTGGTCCTAGGCTCGGATACAAATGCGCACCACAAAGCTTGCCCTCTAAGGAGATTCAGAGGAAAAGCAAAGCTGCCATGGTGGAGTAATGAGCTGAGTCTTCTAAGAAGACAGGTAAATGAAATGTTTAAGCTCGCAACGACCGCGGAAAGCGAAGCGTGTCGGGACGAGTACAGGGATCTACTGAGGATCTACAAGCGTGAAATTTCCAAGGCGAAGAGAATCTCATGGAAAAGTTTCTGTACGGACATAGAGTGCTCCAGCGAAACATCACGGCTGAAAAAAGCCCTAGAAAGGGGAATCATAATCCAGGGACTGATCAAGAAGGAGAACGGGAAATGGTCACGTAATAGCGGGGAATCCCTTGAGGTGCCCTAACCTAAACTTCCTTTCTTTTATTTAATTTTCATGTCTTTTCTGTTTTCTTTTTTTTTCTTTTCTTTCCTATCGTCTCCTTTCCCTTCTATTAATTTCCTTTCCTTTCCATGACTTGCTTATCTTAATTTGCTGTCAGTTTTCATTCATATCATTTCTACTGCCTAATTTTTCCCACAATACGTTACAGTCACTAGACTATACTTACGCTTACATTCTATGTTCCGCCATATACCGTACCCTTATCTACCACTTACCTATTGCTAACATTCTGGATTCCCTCATTCCTTGAGCAAAGATGTTTACACATAAACAAAATTTGTTTGTAATAAATTACTGTATTATATTTCGTTTATACATTTTGCAAATATACTGTGCCAATACATTTTTCTTCCTTGTGTGTACGTGAACCATTTATAAGCTTCTTAGTAAATATTGGACCAAGGTGAGATCAATGTATTATTTTTGTACAAATTACAAAAGGCTTTTGAGTGAAGTTGCTTGATATTTATAGAGATGATGACTCTTCTTCACACCAATTTATATGCTCATCAGAACGCTTGCGTTGCATTCTAACATTTCGCTTCGTTCGAAAATCTACTTTACGTTGTACATTTCGTTTATAACACCAAAGTTCAACGAAAAATACTAAAATTGATGAACAAACACCAATGCCATATAGCCACCACAACCAATATAAATACGTTAAATCTATAACATTTTATCTAGACTCTTTTATATGTGTGTGGTATCTAAAAGTTTTGCAGCCACCATATCATCATACGCCTGACTAGTCTACAATTCAGTAAGGCCAGAACTATGTACACTGTCGATCATATTGCTTAAAGCTTCTTTATATATTGAATATTTTTGTATGGGTATTGACATAGGCAATGATTTGGCAAAAAATAAGTCTTCGGTTACATAATAGCCGTGTTTCACGTAAACGTCTATACGCTTATACCTTATATGGACTGCTAAGCGTCAAACTTTAAATACACCTCTGAAGTTGCTGCGCATAAAATGTGTACTACTAAATTTCACTACGCATTATACTCAGATGTATGTGTTTTTATTTCACCCTCTACACTAATTCTATGTATTCTGTGTGTGTCCACAATTCATCGCAACTGATTTAGCTATATGTTATACACAGGCATACAACAGAGGGTTGTGTCTCCGCTTTTCGGTACACCCTGTTGCTGTAGCTAGTTGTTTAACCACGGCCGATAGATGGGTCTCCTAAGCATTATCTAAGCGAGGATAGGCGTTTTTTTTCACGCGCAAACGTATACGTATACGCGTGTATAAGAAAACATGGCTAATATAATGATTTTGCTAAATATGATTGATATCTATCGATTACATCCTAACTAGTGCTTAATATAGTAAAACCATAACGTGAATCTGAATTTGTATGTCGATCGCGTAGCTCAGCAAGCGATTATATTGGTATTAGGATTTTTTTTATTGTTGGCAAATCTTCAGCGCTCACATAATCAAAAAGTATATTGTAACGAATTTACTGCAAATCTTCTTATTTGCAAACCTCTACCAAGGTTCGAATCACTAAACTGTTGAATAAATAACTCCAATATTTAATAATGCAAAATAGCCTTTATTAATGTACTTCACAATAACACTTATACTTTGCAACGAATAGCTTGCTTGATTGATAGCTCAAATGAAACACTAATATTCAAAATAATACTGCTATAGCTCACTAGATAGCGCTTAATCGAAACTGATTGACAGCTCAAATCAAACTGAATTCCAGCGCAACTACATCTGTTGCCTTTTATACTCTTTGATTTTAACATTCGCATCTTCGAGGCGCTTCCAGAATCTACTTGTCCATTAGCTCTCGAACATCTCAGCTGTAAATACAATTGCACAATTTTATAGTTTTTCTCATTGCATATTTATAGGAGTATCTCAGATATATGCATGTGTTTGTGCATTGACTCTCCGCTGCTCGTATACGTACATGATGCATATGTGTAGACGCAATTATTTATTCGTTTATGTAGATCAGGGCCATTCAAAACTGAAAGTGCATCTGTAATAGTGAGAGAACAATCGTCGCGATGATCGTGCGGGTGAATTGATTTTTCATTTAGTCGCTTACTAGCAAGCAACGAGCTAACAACAAGCATGTGTATCGCGCATAATTTTTCATACATATTTTGATACCGATCAGCCGACACCCATTAATGATGTAGCTACGCCAAGTGCCAAGCAGCGACTAACTCAATTTACGACGACAGAGCGAATCATATGCGTGTGAATTGAGAGGGCACAATTGTGCTATGAAATGATTGGCCCTGATGTAAATACATAATGATTGAATTATTGATGGGAATGTTTGTAGTTTACAGTCTATGCATCTGTGTGTGACATCTGTCGGCTGTCTTATATATGTGTATACATGATTTGATTATTGACTTAAATATCGCTTAGCATGGCCTTAGCATCGCCTTAGTGATGGTATAGCTTAGTGATGCTAATATCCGTGACAATATCATATTCGAATTGGCTAGTCTTCACATATATACCAGAATGTATTAATTCTTGAAAATTTTTATAATTAAATATGAGTTTAATGCAGCCAATATTAAAGTGCTCATGAAAATGCCACACAAAAATAGTAAAACATACAAGAAACGTGTTATGAAATGTGCTGTTGCGCGTATTTGTAAACATGTTGGCAAACCAATTACATGACGTAATACCACATTTATAAAAATCCAAATGAAAAACCGAAAACTGTATGCAGTAAAATTTGGGTCACGTAGAAAATAACGACGCCAAATCAAACCCTCTAAAGCTGGAGTCATTGGTGCCGTATGTCGTATCGCTGTATCCGTATCCCTAACGTAATCAGCTGTTTATCGTTACGACGGTAAACCAAAACCCAATTGGTTGGCTACGATACGGTTACGACTTTAGCGGCACCAATAATCGATTGCATTGATTCTCATAAGGTTGGTGAAATCAGATGTTAAAAGGTTACCGATACGGTTACCGATAAAGCACCAATGTCTCCAGCTTAAAGCAAATACTACTGAGAACACAATAAGTAATATTAAGAAACTTGCACCTGTAACGACAGCCTAAGAACAACTCACCACATCAACCAAACATCAGCTGATGTATGTACTAGTTGACCGAACACGCTCGCACGGGCGAATGCAACCCGGCGCGTGAGTGGCTCGGCCATTATAATTTTGGCAGCTGAAAAGTAAGATCAACTTACTAAAAGATATATTTGTGAAACATTAAAGTTAAGGTTATTGAAAACCAAAAAAACAAACAAATAAAAATTAAAAGAAACCATGTTTTATTTATACGATATTAATTGTGCGCACAATTGAGCGCATCCACGCTTTATTGGAATACGTCCAAAGCTCTCACGACAACTCGTAAGTAAAGTTCACATGCCGACCGTTACATCGAAACCACGCCACGCGAAATACAAAATGGCGGAATTACCTGATTTTCTTGGTTATGAAGCGGTAACCAAAATTAGATTGGCCTGGCAAAGGATTAATCCAAATTTGGCAATAAGTTTTACGTGGTAAAGTCAATCGCGACACCACTTCACAATTTCACAATATCACCATTTCACAAACTTTAAACGCTTCAAATTCATGCTAAAACACAGTAAGTGGCATATTTTCAAGGCACAAGCACCAGTAGGAACCAGTAAAGACCAGCAGCAGGAAATATGTGTATAATATATATGTATGTATTTCACTTTTTTACTTACGTTTTTTATTAGACACATATGTATGTATACGAAATATTGCAATCTTAATTAAATGCGGTGCGTTCGCATAATATATTTTGGATTTTGATTACAACGGTGCGCATGTTAATATAAAACACCTGGATTTTTTTTACTAAAACGGTGCGTCTAAATTCTAAACTTAACCACTAATCCTTCCGCAGTTTTCAACAAGTTTTAAAATTTTCAAACCATTTTATAAGTATCGACATTTTCAAGTCTGCAGTTTTTATTTTGCCTCAAATTTTAAACTCATTTTTACAAATTTACTTTTTCTTCAAATTTTTCTTATTTTCAAATTTCCAATTAAAAAAAAAATGATATGATTTGTCTTACACATTCTCATATTTTCAAGCTTCCATCATCATCTCACAAATCTTCCACTTAAGGATTTCTCTTACTCCAGGTAGAATTTCTTCAATACATTCATTTTTCAACAAAATATCACCATATAAGACTGAGAGAACTAGATAAACAGTCTGCAAGTACCCTATAAAATTGAAATTTTTTTTGAAATATGCGGTGGTTCCGTTAAAAACCAATTAAATTTTTTTTTTTATATAAACGGTGGTTCCGTGAAAAGCCAAGTGAGATTTTTTTTATAAAGCGATGCGTCCGTGAAAATATACGAATTTTTTGAACAAAGCGGTGCATCCATGAATATAAATGGATTCCTTTTGAACAGTTAACACAATTTTGAGATTTTTACCAATTAATACCTATATACTTTTGTGCAAATTTTAAATTCAATTACTTTTTACAGATTTTCATAAAAGTATACTGCAGTTTCAATTATTTCTTCCAATAAATTGTTAAATATTTCTTTAGCGACTATTCGCATGTAAACCAGTACCTTTTTACAAATTTTTTTGTTTTCTCTTTTTCCTCAACACTTCAGCTTCAAACATAAGTTCAGACATTCAAATAAGTACCTCATTAATTTCATAGTAATTTGAACTGAATTATTTTTTGCAATTCCGATAACTACATATGTACCTTAGAAGTGGTAAGCAAGTGCAACAAACTTCAGATTATTAATCCGATTCCGATAATTCAGCCTCAAGCTACGAAAGTTTAGCTTCATCTTCGACCGAAGAAGTCACAAACGAGGAAAATAGATTTTCTTTGTCAAAAGATTTTCCAGGCTTCGAAGATTCTTCCAGTAAAAATTTAACTTCTAATCTAGCTTCAAATCTTAACGATTCAAATAGTGCAAAATTAACTTCAACTTCTTCTACTTTAAAATCAGATCTTAACAACTCAAATAGTACAACCTTAGTTAACCCTTCTTCTGACGTAAACCCAGATCTTAACGATCCAATTAGTACAAACGTGGCCTCACCTTCTTTTAATTCAGCTTCAGATCTTAACGATCAAATCATGGCAACACTTGAGGAAAAGAAAATTTTCATTAACATATGTGCTAATTCTATTAGAGAAAACTACAGTGGTGATCCTCTTGCACTTGATTCTTTTATAGACAAAATTGAATTACTTGAACAATTCGCTACTGCAGATTTAACTGGTACTTTTATAGCGTTCTTAAAATCAAAACTAGAGGGTAAAGCCCGTGAAGCATGGTAGCGAAATTAATTGTAGAACAAAACAACGAAGTAACCGAGCGTCAGGTTTTAGCTTTTCGATCACGTGGTAACAATACATTCAGAAATTCACGTGGTAGTTATCGTGGTTTTTCCCCAAATAGCAGCTATACTGGTTATAGAAATAATAGCTCATTTTGATACAACGGCAACCGTAACACAGTGGCGCCTTTTGAGTTTTTTCTTTGCAAAAATCATAACTTTTGAACCAATGAAGATATTTTAAAAATTTTAAATGAGAATGAAAGCTAATTATTTGAAGTTTTATTGTGTGAAAGCTCAGAATGTCACAGATACAGGGTGCTTAAAAAAAATTCGCCAAAGTCGAAAATTTTTAGAAAAATGCAAAAACAAAATGTTTTTAGTAAAAAACAAGTAAGGAAGGTTAAGTTCGGGTGTAACCGAACATTACATACTCAGTTTAGAGCTATGGTGGCAACATAAGGGAAAATAACCATGTAGGAAAATGAACCGAGGGTAACCCTTGAATGTGTTTGTATGACATGTGTATCAAATGAAAGGTATTAAAGAGTATTTTAAGAGGGAGTGGGCCATAGTTCTATAGGTGGACGGCATTTCGGGATATCGCCATAAAGGTTGTTCAGGGTTGACTCTAGAATGTGTTTGTACGATATGGGTATCAAATGAAAGTTGTTAATGAGTATTTTAAAAGGGAGTAATCCTTATTTCCATAGGTGGACGCCGTTTCGTGATATCGCCATAAAGGGGACCAGGGGTGACTCTAGAATGCGTTTGTACAATATGGGTGTCGAACGAAAGGTATTAATGAGTACTTTAAGAGCGCGTGGGCCTTAGTTCTATATGTGGACGCCTTTTCGAGATATCGCCATATAGGTGGACCAGGTGTGACTCTAGAATGCGTTTGTACAATATGGGTATCAAATGAAATGTGTTAATGAGTATTTTAAAAGGGCGTGGGCCTTAGTTCTATAGGTGGACGCCTTTTCGAGATATCGCCATAAAGGTGGACCATGGGTGACTCTAGAATGCGTTTGTACAATATGGGTATCAAATGAAATGTGTTAATGAGTATTTTAAAAGGGCGTGGGCCTTAGTTCTATATGTGGACGCCTTTTCGAGATATCGCCATAAACGTGGACCAGGGGTGATTCTAGGATGTGTTTGTACGATATGGGTATCAAATTAAAGATACTAATGAGGGTTTTAAAAGGGAGTGGCCCTTAGTTGTATATGTGAAGGCGTTCTCGGGATATGATCCAGAACTTCATCTGTCGGGTACCGCTAATTTATTTATATATGTAATACCACGAACAGTATTCCTTCCAAGATTCCAAGGGCTTTTGATTTCGCCCTGCAAAACTTTTTCATTTTCTTCTACTTAATATGGTAGGTGTCACACCCATTTTACCAAGTTTTTCTCTAAAGTTATATTTTGCGGCAATAGGCCAATACAATTACCATGTTTCATCCCTTTTTTCGTATTTGGTATATAATTATGGCATTTTTTAAATTTTTCGTAATTTTCGATATCGAAAAAGTGGGCGTGGTCATAGTCGGATTTCGGCCATTTTTTACACCAATACAAAGTGAGTTCAGATAAGTACGTGAACTGAGTTTAGTAAAGATATATCGATTTTTGCTCAAGTTATCGTATTAAAGGCCGAGCGGAAGGACAGACGGTCGACTGTGTAAAAAAATTGGGCGCGGCTTCAACTGATTTCGCCCTATTTCACAGAAAACAGTTATCATCCTAGAATCTAAACCTCTAACAAATTTCACAAGGATTGGTAAATTTTTGTTCGAATTATGGCATTAAAAGTATCCTAGACAAATTAATTGAAAAAGGGCGGAGCCACGCCCATTTTGAAATTTTCTTTTATTTTTGTATTTTGTTGCACGATATCATTACTGGAGTTGAATGTTGGCATAATTTACTTATATACTGTAAAGATATTAACTTTTCTTTTAAAATTTGAATTTAAAAAAAATTGTATTTAAAAAGTGTGCGTGGTCGTTCTCCGATTTTGCTGATTTTTACTAAGCAGACATATAGTAATAAGAGTAACGCTCCTGCCAAATTTCATCATGATATCTTCAACGACTGCCAAATAACAGCTTGCAAAACTTCTAAATTACCTTCTTTTAAAAGTGGGCGGTGCCACGCCCGTTGTCCAAAATTTTACTATTTTTCTCTTCTGTGTCATGAGTTCAACTAACTTACCAAGTTTCATCGCTTAATCCGTATTTGGTAATGAATTATCGCACTTTTTCGATTTTTCAAAATTTTCGATATCGAAAAAGTGGGCGTGGTTATAGTCCGATATCGTTCATTTTAAATACCGATCTGAGATGAGTGCCCAGGAATCTACATACCAAATTTCATCAAGATACCTCAAAATTTACTCAAGTTATCGTGTTAACGGACAGACGGACGGACGGACGGACGGACATGGCTCAATCGAATTTTTTTTTCGATACTGATGATTTTGATATATGGAAGTCTATATCTATCTCGATTCCTTCATACCTGTACAACCAACCGTTATCCAATCAAAGTAAATATACTCTGTGAGCTCTCCTCAACTGAGTATAATAAAAACAAGTAAGGAAGGCTAAGTTCGGGTGTAACCGAACTTTACATACTCAGTTGACAGCTGTGGAGACAAAGTAAGGGAAAATTACCATGTTGTAAAAAGAATATAGGGCAACCCTGGAATGTGTTTGTATGACATGTGTATCAAATGGAAGGTATTAAAGAGTATTTTAAGAGGAAGTGGGCCATAGTTCTATAGATGGACGCCATTTAGGGATATCGCCATAAAGGTGGACCAGGACTGACTCTAGGATTTGTTTGTACGATATGGGTATCAAATGAAATGTGTTAATGATAATTTTAAAAGGGAGTGGGAATTAGTTCTATAGGTGGACGCCTTTTCGAGATATCGCCATAAAGGTGGACCAGGGGTGACTCTAGAATTTGTTTGTACGATATGGGTATCAAATGAAAGGAGTTAATGAGTATTTTAAAAGGGGGTGGGCCTTAGTTCTATAGGTGGACGCCTTTTCAAGATATCGCCATAAAGGTGGACCAGGGGCGACTCTAGAATTTGTTTGTACTATATGGGTATCAAATGAAAGGTCTTAATGATTATTTTAAAAGAGAGTGGGCCTTAATTCTATAGGTGGATGCTTTTCGAGATATCGCCATTAAGGTGGAGCAGGGGTGGCTCTAGAATTTGTTTGTACGATATGGGTATCAAATGAAAGGTATTAATGAGGGTTTTAAAAGGTAGTGGTGGTAGTTTTATATGTGAAGGCGTTTTCGAGATATCGACCAAAATGTGGACCAGGTTGATCCAGAACATCATCTGTCGAGTACCGCTAATTTATTTATATATGTAATACCACGAACAGTATTCCTTCCAAGATTCCAAGGGCTTTTGATTTCGCCCTGCAAAACTTTTTCATTTTCTTCTACTTAATATGGTAGGTGTCACACCCATTTTACCAAGTTTTTTTCTAAAGTTATGTTTTGCGTCAATAGACCAATACAATTACCATGTTTCATCCCTTTTTTCGTATTTGGTATATAATTATGGCATTTTTTTCATTTTTCGTAATTTTCGATATCGAGAAAGTGGGCGTGGTCATAGTCGGATTTTGATAATTTTTTACACCAATACAAAGTGAGTTCAGATAAGTACTTGAACTGAGTTTAGTAAAGGTATGTCGATTTTTGTTCAAGTTATCGTGTTAACGGCCGAGCGGAAAGACAGACGGTCGATTGTGTATAAAAACTGGGCGTGGCTTCAACCGATTTCGCCCTTTTTCACAGAAAACAGTTATCGTCCTAGAATCTAAGCCTCTACCAAATTTCACAAGGATTGGTAAATTTTTGTTCGACTTATGGCATTAAAAGTATCCTAGACAAATTAAATGAAAAAGGGCGGAGCCACGCCCATTTTGAAATTTTCTTTTATTTTTGTATTTTCTTACAACATATCATTACTGGAGTAGAATGTTGACATAATTTACTTATATACTGTAAAGATATTAACTTTTCTTTTAAAATTTGAATTAAAAAAAAATTTTTTTTTAAAAAGTGGGCGTGGTCGTTCTCCGATTTTGCTAATTTTTATTAAGTAGACATATAGTAATAAGGGTAACGTTCCTTCCAAATTTCATCATGATATTTTCAACGACTGCCAAATTACAGCTTGCAAAACTTCTAAATTACCTTCTTTTAAAAGTGGGCGGTGCCACGCCCATTGTCCAAAATTTTACTAGTTTTCTCTTCTGCGTCATGAGTTCAACTCACCTACCAAGTTTCATCGCTTAATCAGTATTTGGTAATGAATTATCGCACTTTTTCGATTTTTCGAAATTTTCGATATCGAAAAAGTGGGCGTGGTTATTGTCCGATATCGTTCATTTTAAATAGCGATCTGAGATGAGTATCCAGGAACCTACATACCAAATTTCATCAAGATACCTCAAAATTTACTCAAATTATCGTGTTAACGGACAGACGGATGGACGGACGGACGGACGGACGGACATGGCTCAATCGCATTTTTTTTCGATGCTGATGATTTTGATATATGGAAGTCTATATCTATCTCGATTCCTTTATACCTGTACAACCAACCGTTATCCAATCAAAGTTAATATACTCTGTGAGCTCTGCTCAACTGAGTATAAAAATGGAATGAGATTTGTCTTATAATGACGTATTTAAGCATTAAATAAGATAAACTAATGATTTTGATAAGATAGCGTGGCACTGCCCACTTATGATAAAAAGTTGTATCTAAGTAGTCACGTAATCAATAACTACCAAAATCGATAGACGTATTGTTTCTTTTAAATGGCAGTATTCTTATAAAACTCAAATGTCCGTTTTTGGTGCCACAGTAACAAGGTGCTTCAAAATTCATCGTAAAATTTTACATGTTTATTTTTTTTTAATTTACAAGCCAAATATGTATTTTATTAATAACTACAAGTTATTGAAAGTGGTTCAATGAAATTTTATTTGAGCTAAAGATAAACAGCCAACGAATTTTGGAAAAGGCGAGTGGCACTGCCCATTTATGCTAAAAAGTTTGATCTTAGTAACCGCTTTACCAATTTGTGCCAAACTCGATAGACGTATTGATTTCTATAAAAATTTAATACTCGTTTGAAGGCGAAATGCCTAAGCTTTAAAATAAATTTGATAAACTTTAGAGAAATGTAATAACGAAAAGTATATTTTTATAAATTACTAAATTAATTCTTTTTTTTTGAAATAAAAAATTAACTTGTACATAGATATCTTATTTTTCAGTAAAGTAACAAAATCGATTAGTAAATCTCTTTTACATTGTTGTGGTAAGAATTGAGAAACTTATTATACTCAGTTGAGCAGAGCTCACAGAGTATATTAAGTTTGATTGGATAACGGTTGGTTGTACATACATAAAGGAATCGAGATAGATATAGACTTCCATATATCAAAATAATCAGGATCGAAAAAAAAATTGATTGAGCCATGTCCGTCCGTCCGTTAACACGATAACTTGAGTAAATTTTGAGGTATCTTGATGAAATTTGGTATGTAGGTTCCTGAGCACTCATCTCAGGTCGCTATTTAAAATGAACGATATCGGACTATAACCACGCCCACTTTTTCGATATCGAAAATTTCAAAAAACCGAAAAAGTGCGATAATTCATTACAAAAGACCGATAAAGCGACGAAACTTGGTAGATGAGTTGAACCTATGACGCAGAATAGAATATTAGCAAAATTTTGGACAATGGGCGTGGCACCGCCCACTTTTAAAAGAAGGTAATTTAAAACTTTTGCAAGCTGTAATTTGGCAGTCGTTGAAGATATCATGATGAAATTTGGCAGGAACGTTACTCCTATTACTGTATGTACGCTTAATAAAAATTAGCAAAATCGGAGACCACGCCCACTTTAAAAAAAAAAATTTTTTTAAAGTAAAATTTTTACAAAAAATTTAATATCTTTACAGTATATAAGTAAATTATGTCAACATTCAACTCCAGTAATGATATGGTGCAACAAAATATAAAAATAAAAGAAACTTTCAAAATGGGCGTGGCTCCACCTTTTTTCATTTAATTTGTCTAGGATACTTTTAACGCCATAAGTCGAACAAAAATTAACCAATCCTTTTGAAATTTGGTAGGGGCATAGATTTTATGACGTTAACTGTGCTCTGTGAAAATGGGCAAAATCGGTTGATGCCACGCCCAGTTTTTATACACAGTCGCCCGTCTGTCCTTCCGCATGGCCGTTAACACGATAAGCAAGAATCGACATATCTTTAATGAACTTAGTTCACGTGCTTAGTTGAACTCACTTTATCTTGGTATGGAAAATGAACGAAATCCGACTATGACCACGCCCACTTTTTCGATATCGAAAATTACGAAAAATGAAAAAAATGCTATAATTCTATACCAAATACGAAAAAAGGGATGAATTTGGTAATTGGATTGTTTTATTGACGCTAAATATAACTTTAGAAAAAACTTTATAAAATGGTTGTGACACCTACAATATTTAGTAGAAGAAAATGAAAAAGTTCTGCAGGGCGAAATCAAAAGCCCTTGGAATCTTGGCAGGTATTACATATATAAATAAATTAGCGGTATCCAACAGATGATGTTCAGGGTTACCCTGGTCCACATTTTGGTCGATATCTGGAAAACGCCTTCACATATACAACTACAACCACTCCCTTTTAAAACTCTCATTAATACCTTTAATTTGATACCCATATCGTACAAACTCATTCTAGAGTCACCCCTGGTCCACCTTTATGGCGATATCTCGAAAATGCGTCCACCTATAGAACTAAGCCCCACGCCCTTTTAAAATACTCATTAACACCTTTCATTTGATACCCATATCGTACGAACATATTCTAGAGTCACCCCTGGTCCACCTTTATGGCGATATCTCGAAAAGGCGAACACCTATAGAACGAAGGCCCACCCCCTTTTAACAATACTCATTAACACCTTTCATTTGATACCCATATTGTACAAACAAAGTCTAGAGTCACCCCTGGTCCACCTTTATTGCGATACCTCGAAAAGGCGTCCACCTATAGAACTAAGGCCCACTCCCTTTTAAAATACTCATTAACACCTTTCATTTGATACCCATATCGTACGAACATATTCTAGAGTCACCCCTGGTCCACCTTTATGACGATATCTCGAAAAGGCGAACACCTATAGAACGAAGGCCCACGCCCTTTTAAAATACTCATTAACACCTTTCATTTGATACCCATATCGTACGAACATATTCTAGAGTCACCCCTGGCCCACCTTTATGGCGATATCTCGAAACGGCGTCCACCTATGGAACTAAGGATTACTCCCTTTTAAAATACTCATTAACACCTTTCTTTTGATACCCATATTGTACAAACAAATTCTAGGGTCACCCCTGCTTCACCTTTATGGCGATATCTCGAAACGGCGTCCACCTATGGAACTAAGGATTACTCCCTTTTAAAATACTCATTAACACCTTTCTTTTGATACCCATATTGTACAAACAAATTCTAGGGTCACCCCTGGTCCACCTTTATGGCGATATCTCGAAAATGCGACCACCTATACAACAACCACCACTCCCTTTTAAAACCCTCATTAATACCTTTAATTTGATACCCATATCGTACAAACACATTCTAGAGTCACCCCTGGTCCACCTTTATGGCGATATTTCGAAACGGCGTCCACCTATAGAACTAAGGCCCAATCCCTTTTAAAGTACTCATTAACACCTTTCGTTTGATGCCCATATTGTGCAAACGCATTCTAGAGTCAACCCTGATCCACCTATATGGCTATATCCCTAAATGGCGTCCACCTATAGAACTATGACCCACTCCCTCATAAAATACTCTTTAATGCCTTTCATTTGATACACATGTCATACAAACACATTCCAGGGTTTCCCTCGGTTCATTTTCCCACATGGTTATTTTCCCGTATGTTGTCACCATAGCTCTCAACTGAGTATGTAATGTTCGGTTACACCCGAACTTAACATTCCTTACTTGTTTTATCTTAACATAGTCATCGTCAATGGAACATATATCTAACAAAGCAACCATTTCTGAGCTATACGCATCTGTAAGATCTTTTTGTGTTCTTACATACCTAATAGATGATATGACTGGATCAGAAGAGATAGCTAACATGTTGAAAAGGTCTTCGTTTTGTCTAACTCGTGATACTTTGTAGGTGTTCATACATCTATATCTTTTGTAGTCCCTGTTCTTAGATTCTTGAGCTTCTTCAGACAATGCTCCTAATGGTAAGCACTGGTATTCTATTTTAAAATTACTCCCAATCTTTTCCCAATATCTCTATCAACTCCTGTTATGCGAGCAGTCACTTCATCGTTTTCAAAAAATCTTCTTGAGGAGTTACCATCATTTGTATTTCCGTATCCATACTTTGGACAGTCAACTTTAAGGCCATTCTCTTTAAAGAATGCATCCTGAATTATTTTTTTTTTCACCTGTTTTGTTTCTCCTTACATGTTGTAGTGTCGTCGAAAACTTCTCCTTGTTGTGGTAGTGTATAAGCCAGCTTCAAAACAAATTCCATACATCTTATCCTAGCATGCAAAGGGAATATTCCATACTCATAATTTAGTTCGTCAGTTATTGAATCATCAAGATTTTCAAAGTCGTTTTGGCTCTTCTTACAAATTGGACATTTCATTGTAGATGTCGTATTTGTTATTAATTTCAAAACTTTTCCATCGACCATTGTTAGAAGAAAATCATGCTTTATTGTAATGACATTCCCCTCTTCAATTTCAATTATTGTTGGTTCTAATTTGGAAATTTGATTTTTTATATCACTCACTGTAGCTTTTATGAGTTCCGAAGACTCCTTCTCGTATTTAAATAATATCGGGCGGCACAATATAGTTGATGACGGACGTCGATTTTTCCAATATTCTGAAGCTTAATCTTTCAGTCGTAATGGAACAATAGAAGCCATAAACATATTACTATCTGTAATTGTTTCATCGTCTACATTTATTCCTTGTTTATATGCGCTTTGTCCTGATGATCCATCACAGCCCCACTTAGTTATCAATGCTAGCTCCTTTGGCAGTGATTTCAACTTTTATTCAGTAAAACTTTGAAGGTGTCATGTAGACGTTTTGTAGCTCAATTTCAGCTGATACTTCGGTTATTTTGGGACTTAGAGGAACTGCTTCTTTCTTGGCTTGAGTAATTTTTTTGTATCCAGGTAAAATATCGGCACTACGTTGCAATAATGACTTACACAATATAATATATTTTTTCTTCGTTAAACCGAGATCTACAAACAGCGCCAAAGTTTCTTCAGGAGTGTATTTCCTAGGTAGCGCATTTGGTGGTGTGGGAATGCTGTTTTTGATCCTCATCAGTCGCACTGGACTTGCTACCGCAACTGCTTCTGTTATATGAGACTTCACGTTTTCTTCGTCTTTTTTATATTTAATAGCCAGTGCTTCTGAAAGATGATTCGTGGCCATAGCTTTTGTGGTATCAGGCAGCTTCCTTTTCCTTGTGTAGGTAGAACACTCTTCTATGGGTTTTGCTGGTCTCCCTCTAGTTGGATTGGTTGACGTGCTAGGCGTCCCTTCCTCCAAAAAAGTTTTGTCAGCTAGCCACTTTTCATGCGTACTTAGAAATTTTGAATTGTTACGATAGACGTCCTTCCATTTTCTTTCTATCATAATGTATTGTTAACCAATTTTTTCTTGCGGGCCTTCCTTTTCTTTAATGCTTGTTTCACTCGCTAATTCTCTCATAATAGCCTCAACGAAGTCCCGTCTTGACTCTGTAGATTTAAACACCGCAACTAGTTTCGAGTTTTCTAGATACATATTAGAATTGGCTTCGAGTGTATCTGACTAAATATTAAACTGTGTATTTAAAAATAATATTCACTTAATTTAAGTAAACAGAATACTTTGTTCCTTAATCTCCAAAAGACGAATGATAATGTGCATTGTATGATGGATAGCTTTATATACATACTCAAATTATTAAAATGAATTTCAGGTATACAATTCGTAACTAAAAAAATGTATGTTGTTAACAAGTTCCAACAACAAAAACGACCTTACGGCCGTACTCAATTATATAAACCTGCTCAGGCGCGTATTTATGCCCAAGGTTGTTTAACTTTATTTGATGTAAAAAGTGAAGTTGCAGCTGGACGCAGGTAGACTTTATGAATTTAGATAACTGAATATTTCACAAATAACTACTGTTAATTTGACGGAGTACATATTTTAACATTTTTTTTTCATCAAAGTTTTAAAAAGGGCCTAAAAATAGGCATTTCGAAAATCAGGTATATCCGCCAACTTTTAACAAAAAAAAAAAAAACAATCCTAAATTAAATTAACTTTAATTGCTATACAAGAAAACGGCAACCCGCCGCCTGGTTTCCTCACAAAACCATTTTAAATACAACGAAAAAGAAGACAAATTTCAAATTTTTCCCAATGTTGAAAATTGGTAGATTTTGAACGGCTATACTTGGTAAACTATAAATTTTTGTGAAAAAGCAAATGTATATTCTTGATCCCCGGAAAATTCTCTATTAGAAACATGTATTAGATTTAGCGAACGTCTTCATGATTTTTTTGATTTTTGCCATGCTTTAACGGCAGAGGCGCCACTGTGCGTAACGGCTGCAATAATCAAAGATATAGGAATTATAATGGGAATAGATACCAAAATAGCAGCAATAATAATACGCGTTAAAATACAAATCCTAATTAAAACAATAGTAACAATAGAGGTAATAATTCTAGATCGTCAAGCGGTAGAGGTAGAAAAGCAAACGTACGCGCTTTAAACGCGATCGTCCCTCAGGAGCGAACACTGAGGACGAACTAAGGGAGTAAGCGAATTTCCTTCACCAGTAGGCATATACTGTTTAAATTAAAATTATTCAGATTTCATAGAATTACAACTTAACGGGTCACAAAAATTTTGTTCTTTCTTAGTAGACAATCAAGCAGACATTTTTTTAATAAAAATATCATGTCTAGACAGTAATATTTCATTAAATACAAACGACATTATCAACATTACCGGTGTAACTTCAAATTCAGTTTCGACTTTAGGTACAATTACCGTAAATTTAAATTTTTCAAACTTTTCTCTTAAACATACTTTACATGTTGTAAATGAAGACTTTAATATTCCATCCGATGGCATATTGAGTAAAGAATTTTTGAAAATTTACAAATACATTATTAATTATGAAAGAAACAGAATTTTCTTTTGGGTAGGTAATGAAAAAGTCAGACAACAGAAAACGACAGTTGTATCATTCCTCCCGGATGTGAAATATTCAGACTTTTTCATTTAGGAGATTCACCCGAGCCACTTTTCGTGGACTCGCAGGAAATTGAAAAAGGCGTTTTCACGGCTAGGTGTATTGTTAATTCCAGTAACCCAATAATTAAAGTCATAAATACCACGGATGATATAAAGTATGTGAAAAGAAATAGTATTCGGACAGAAAAACTTTCAAACTATAATGTTTATACAATTAACAAAACAGAAACAGAAGACAAACGTACGGGAAAACTGACTTCAATTTTAAAAAATCAAATACCTCAACATGCTCATAGTATATTAATTGACCTTTGCATTGATTATGCCAACATTTTCGCTCTTGACACGAACAAAATGACTTTAAACAACTTCTACGAGCAAAAATTAAGATTAACAGACAACGAGCCGGTATATGTTAAAAATTATAGATTGCCATACTCTCAACGCGAAGAAATAAATCGCCAAGTAAATAAACTGTTAGACAACGATTTGATTGAACACAGTTATTCCAATTACAATAGTCCCTTGATTGTAGTCCCAAAGAAAGATACTAATGGTCAAAAAACTTATCGTATGTGCGTAGATTTTCGTGCAGTAAACAAAAAACTCATTGCTGATAAATTTCCACTAGCTAGAGTTGACGATATTTTAGACAATCTCGGTAGAGCAAAATATTTTTCCACATTAGATCTTTTTTCAGGATTTCATCAAATCCCCTTGCATCCTGACTCACGTGACATTACTTCTTTCAGCACCTCGGTCGGCGCATTTAGATGGAAAGTGCTTCCATTCGGTTTAAATGTAGCACCTAATTCATTCTCACGAATGATGACAATAGCTTTTTCAGGTATACCACCCAATGTCGCATTTCTGTACGTCTACGATATCATCGTCATAGGTTGTAGGAAGCACACCACATTAAACATCTTTCAAAAGTATTCAATATTTTAAGGTCTTTCAATCTCAAACTTAACCCAAATAAATGCAACTTTTTACGACCAGAAGTTACATTTTTAGGTCACAAATGTTCAGCCAAAGGTTTGTTGCCAGACGACTCCAAAATAAACGCAATTAAAAAAATATAAAAAAACGACTGATAAGGACGCGGTACGACGATTCGTCACGTTTGCAAACTATTACAGACGGTTTATACCTCTCTGGCAGCGCCTCTAAATCGATTAGGCAGAAAAAGAGTTGAATTTGTATGGGATGTAGAGTGCGAGAGAGCATTTTTATCTTTGAAGGCAGCGTTACTTTCACCAAAATTACTTCAATATCCAGATTTTACTAACAATTCATTATTACCGTTGATGCTTCCACAACTGGATGTGGCGCTATTTTAAGTCAAGAACAGCAAGGTAGTGATTTACCAATTTGTTTCGCTTATAAAGCATTTAATAAAGCCGAACAGAAAAACCCCATTATAGAATTAGAGCTTTTAGCTATTTACTTTGCAATCAAGCAATTTCGACCATACGTTTATGGCACCCATTTTATTGTAAAGTCAGATCATAGACCTCTAGTATACTTATTCAATATGAAAGACCCATCTTCAAAACTTTCGAGAATTAGGTTAGAATTAGCAGAATATAACTTCACTATTGTATATATTAAGGGTAAATCAAACGTTGGTGCTGATGCACTATCGCGCATCACTATGGATGAGATTAAAGAAGCTAACAAACAAATTTTAGCAGTACAGACAAGGTCAATGACAAAACGGCAAAACGGCAATAACCTTCCTAGCAAAACAGAGAAAAACGACGAAAAACAACTTAATTTAAATGTCTACGACAAATTTTCATTTAGTTTTTCAAAAAAGATTCCACGAATAAGATCTGCAATTACGTATGATAAAAATAATAAAACAAATTTAAGAATTTTTGCGCATATTAAACATAAGAAACTCGAGTTACTTAGTTTTGAGCATGTTAACGAAATAATGACTTTAGAGAACTTACTTTCGAGGCTTGAATCATAAGCCGGCAAACGCAAAATTAAGCAGATTGAATGGCCTAAAAACGATATTTTGTTCGAACATTATACTATTACAAATTTGAAAAATATTGGAAATAAAATTTTAAAATCTTTAGAAATTATACTAATAGATCCAGTGGAGATGAAGATACAAAATTAAAACTAATGAAAATTTACCATAATGATCCCATTTCTGGTGGACATTGCGGAATTAAAAGACTTTACGCAAAACTGCGAACAAAATTTTATTGGAAGAACATGACTCGTGATATATCGAAATATATCAAAAGTTGTAAAGATTGTCTTTTAAACAAGGTTAAACCTAAAACAAAAGAAAAACTTGTTTTAACATCAACTCCTTGTAAACCATTCGACATACTAGTAATTGACACAATCGGACCCCTACCTGAGTCCAAATATGGTAACAAGTTCGCACTTACCATGATTTGCGACATGACTAAATACCTGGTAACAGTCGCTGTGTCAGACAAATCGGCAAAAACAATCGCTTCAGCAATTTTTGATGGATTCATTTTAACATACGGCACAATGAATGCCATAAAATCAGATTTAGGGACAGAATTTAAAAATGAATTATTCGATGAATTAACTAAACTTCTAAATATTGAACATAATTTTTCAACTGCATACCATCACGAAACTGTTGGCACGATTGAACGTAATCATAGAGTTTTTAATGAATAACGTGCATATTTGAAAGATACTTTTTCTGATTGGGATGTTTGTTTAAAACATTTTACTTTCCTACACAATACTACGAGTAGCACAGTTTTCGACAATCAGTTTTCTCCTTTCGAGTTAGTCTTTGGAAAAAAGGCAGGATGCAGAAAACGCACAAAATCTAATAAATAAAAATAAGTCACAAAGCAAAAATCTGTATGATAAAACGGCACGACCGTTAGTTGTCAAAATCGGAGATAAAGCACTTTTACAGAAAGAACCACATCATAAACACGGGAATATATATCAAGGTCCGTTCACTATAACTAAAATTAACGAATCTAATGTAACTATTTTTGATGAAGTTACAAGAAAAGAAAAGATTGAACACAAAAATAGAATTAATAAAGTAAATCAATAACTACTTGTTTATACTAAACTCGAATATACAACAAAAAAATGTTCCTTTACAAACAGCCAAGAAGGCAGAACAAAAATCATACAAATTTAAATTTAAACACAAAAAAAAAGCCAAAATTTTTATATATCACATATGCCAATTGGCATAGCAAAAACTCCCTAGTTTCAAAAACATAAGATAAAAATGTTAAACTATACATTTAAATGAAATTATAACAAAACGAAAAAAGACTATATTATAAGTTAATAATACTTTAAACGTTATAAACAAAAAATATACTTTAACTAATTGTTTAACTAGTAGTACAAAATACATAAAAAAAACAAAAAAAAGAACTGAATTCTTGAATAAAATTTTTTATATACATACATATATCATGCAACTACTATTTGCATATTGCAATGCAAAAATTTCAATAACATTGTACAAATAAATTAAATTATCTTAAATTTAAACTATTTCTCGTATTAAATAAGTCGATAAACTATGTATTAATTGGAACATAGGCTGATGTATGTTTGAGTCCAATATACAACATATTTTAGATTACATAATATCGGGCAAGAAGAAGCCAGCAGAATTGATCACTCTGCCGACTTCTTCTTCCCAAAGGAGGGTGATGTAACGCAATTATAAGCATGCAGCAATTTGACAAAATTACAAAGGGACAATGTGGGTAATTATTACAATATACATAATCACATTGTTTCACAAGGTGTTAATGAGTATTTTAAAAGGGAGTGTGCCTTAGTTCTATAGGTGGACGCCTTTTCGAGATATCGCCATAAAGGTGGACCAGGGGTGACTCTGGAATGTGTTTGTATGATATGGGTATGAAATTAAAGGTACTAATGAGGGTTTTAAAAGGGAGTGGCCCTTAGGTTTATATCTGAAGGCGTTTTTGAGATATCGACCAAAATGTGGACCAGGGTGACCCAGAAATTCTCTGTAGGGTACCGCTAATTTATTTATATATGTAATACCACGAACAGTATTCCTGCCAAGATTCCAAGGGCTTTTTATTTCGCCCTGCAGAAATTTTTCCTTTTCTTCTACTTAATATGGTAGGTGTCACACCCATTTTACAAAGTTTTTATTAAAGTTATATTTTGCGTCAATATACCAATCCAACTACTATGTTTCATCCCTTTTTTAAACGGTTTTATTTAGCTTGACTTGACAGGCAGGCCGCATGCACGGCCGTTGTGAACGAACTTTGTAATTGAAATTTAAGTAACTTCCCGATAAACTACAAGCTTGAAACTTGGAATATAGTTCAGAAGCAGATGACGATGCAATAATAATGCAAGGATCGAGATATTCACAAAAATCGTATTTGTTGTCCGATTTGGCTCATATTTGGAACACATAATACATACGAGAATAGAAAGCGACCCATGGAAAAAATCGCCTTAAGGTGGCGCAAGCATCGAGATATTCACAAAAATCATATTTGTGGTCCGATTTGGCTCATATTTGGAACACATAATACATACACGAATTGAAAGCGACCTATGAAAAAAAAAAATCGCCGCTAGGTGACACAAAGTTCGAGATACTCAAAAAAAAAATAAAAAAATAAGTGTGTGCGGTGCACACCCAGGGGAAGTTTACTTCTTTAATTTAGCATTTCGCCGTCTATCACGAGCCCCGTTGTTATCTTTCGGCACATAGGTCCGTAAACGTAACCAACACAATTATGAAAATTCATTTGTTTACAGATATCGGTAATTCTATTTCTCACAAAATATCACAACCGTAATAAATTCTATTACAAAGACAAATCAAATGCAATAATGATGTAAGTGACGTTTCGCATGAAATAATTAAAAAACATATATGAAAGATAAAAAAAGAAATTATATGAAAAAAAAAAAACAAATTAGAAAAAGTAGCCAGCCTCGAAACCGCGACCTTTGCGTGCTCATTCGCACGCTTACCACATGTGCCATGCAGACGTTTTCATTTTCATGTCAAATGCCGTACTTAAAATTGTCTATGGTGCTTTTGCTATATGAGTGTGGTGTGGTTGTCGCTTCGCAACAACAACATTCATATGGTTGTTGTCTTCCAATTTCATTACAGTTTTTCTCAAATGCATGCCGCTATAGAAGTAAACTTCAAAATTCGTATTTGTGGTCCGATTTGGTCCATATTCGGAACACATAATACATACATGAATAGAAAGTAACCTATGATGTCCGATTTGGCTCATATTTGGAACAAATATTAAATACAGTCCGGTAGAATGACATCAAAATATTTTGGAGTTGGAGGGGAACAAGCATACGTGGCGCAGAGTCGAGTAAAGTCTTTGGTAGGATTATGTATAGAAGACTTAGATTGTATCAAATTGTCAGGAAAGAGTCTTTGTAATAATGAGTCACTAAATGAACTAAATAGAATGAGAAATAATGGACAATTAAATAAAGACTAAAATAAAAACTTGAAAATAAAATAATTAAAAAAAATTTTAAGTTAAACGGTTTTATTGAAAAAAATACTTACATGAAGCAATAATAATTTTAAAAGCTAGAAAATAGTTAGATAAGTCCTAGGTACTAGTCATCACACTCCTCATCAATCTAGCGCGTTGATCGGACAATTAAATAAAAGCGTTAAACGCGTCAAATTTCTATTGATAGTCATATATAAGACCAACTGAACCTTAATCAGGTTATGCTACGCCTCACATTTTTAGAAATTTTACGCGCCCAACGCTTTTATTTAATTGTCTGACCAACGCTCTAGATTGATGAGGAGTGTGATGACTAGTACCTAGGACCTACAAAATTATTTTCTAGCTTTTTGTATTATTATTATTTCATGTAAGTATTGTTTTTAATAAAACCGTTTAACAAAATTTTTTTTTTTATTATTTTACTCATATTTTGTATAGAATTATGGCATTTCTTTATTTTTCGTAATTTTCGATATCGAAAAGTTGGGCTTGGTCATAGTCGGATTTCCACCATTTTTTATACCAAGATAAAGCGAGTTCAGATAAGTACGTTGTTATGTATGAAACGAGATGGCGGCGCCACGAGAATACATTATTTATATATACATCTGGAAACTGTGTTGCCAGAACATTCTTTATCTTCTTCTTTATTACTTTTTTATCTTTCAATTGATATACTTTGACGCATTAACTTTAAAATGTAACAATTAACTTATTTCATTAAATTAATAAACACTCATATATAAAAGTGGTGGCAGAAGTGTATTTTAAAAATGAGCCTTACACCGGAGGATTTAAAAACAGTGTTGGATGCGCTAGCAGGAGCAATCAGAGGAGCTGTGGGGGAGGCTGCACAGAATGCTGTGGCAAATACAAACGTAAATCGTTCGGTGTCGCCCAAACCGCCACCGTTTAGTATTACGGAATACACATCAGAAGATAAATCCTCAGGATTATTTCACACGTGTAGATTGGGCATTACAGTTGAGCAAGGTTCCAGAAGCGGAACAGCACATGTTCGTACGTGTACACATAAGGGCAGAGCTTAATACAGCGCTAAAAATTCCAAAAACACCAGACTCGCTCAACTACGGCGAAATAAAAAATATCTTGATTTGCCATTTTGATGGCTGTAGGAATAAGTATGCAGAAAGTATCAAGTTCCGGCAAAACAAACAAGAAAAGGGAGAGCCGATTTGCAATTTCGCGCTTCGGTTAAGAGAAGCGGCTGTACACTGTGAGTATGGAGAATTCTTAGATATAATGCTACCAGAGCAATTGTTGTATGGCGAAGAATCACGAGTTATTTGTAATGAAGTTATTGCAAAGAAATCAGAAAATTTTACTGAAGCATACGAAATTGCGCATACAATCGAATTAACACAAAACGCCACAACAGACCTAAAGTGCACAGGTGATACAAACAAATGACATTGAACTCAAAACATATTTATTATACATATAATTTTGTTCGCAATATTTTAGTTTTCAACGAGACATCAAGAAAACGGCTTCTCGCGAGATTCTCGAATTACTCCTAAGGCCCGCGAGATTCTCGAATCTCGAATTTCTTGCAAAGCTCGCTGGATTCTCGAATCTCGAATTACTCGTAATACTCGCAATCTTCTCGACTTTCAATTCAGTGCTGCATTGGCAATATTCTATACATTTGCGGGTTTTTTACTTGCGGTTTTGCGGAAATTTTGGCTTGTTCTCCAGAAAAAATCGTAAGCTCTATATAAAACAGCAATGAATCGATTAAGTTGAATGTCGAGAAGCTCACGAGCCTTACGAGTAATTCGAGATTCGAGAATCTCGCGAGAAGGCGAGACTCGCGAGAAATCTCTCCATGTTCGAGAAATCGTAAGCTCTGGTGGCTATGCTTTGAAATATGTGTGAAATATATACTCACACTGTGCCACAAAATGGGAAAAATCCTTTGTTTTTAGAAATTCCGTATTTTCAGGTGTTGTCCTTTTCTAAAGCCACCTCCATGCAAAATCAAAAGTACAAGTTCAACAGTACCCAAAAATTAGCTTACAACTTTGCTCACAAGGCAACTTAGCTCCTACGCGTCAGTCAAGGATATAAAGAATGTGTTGAGCAAATCAAAACCAGGTCATGCCACGTACGAGCATTTATATTGCACATTCCGGTAGGTGATTGGGGCTGCACTCTTGAGAGCTGTTATCATGTTAAGGTGGTTATTGGTGCAGTTAAAATAAGCCATCGATTTTTAAAGTGCGTAGATGTCTACTTATATACGTACATCAGACCCGCAAAAAACTGTAAAAGTCAGTCCCTAAGGTGCAGCATATATTGAGAGAGTTTTGGTACACTAAAACTATTCGCGATTTCTTTCTTGACTTTTTTACTTATCAATTTTACTTCCTTTATATTAGTGCGTTTCATATTTTTCCCCAATCAGTTGCTATACATAAATGAAATACAACCTTTCTGATAGTCTGTGAACAGCTCCATTCGATCTATATCTATATATATTGGCGTAAAACATCTCAGAGTCATGCGGGGCCAAACTCTGGTCAACAGCTAGAAAACGAGGGCTAACATAGACAAATTTGGTGTACCGTTGAATTCAGTGGACTTGAAATAGTTCGATCTACCTATTTCACACTTGATTCAAAAAAATCCAGTTTAAAAATTATTTCTTCATTATCAAGGAAAGGTATCAAATGTAACGGTCGCAACAAGTATAGGGTTAGGTTGAACTGTCGGGTTCGTGAGGACCCTACACCGACTGAATGAGTACATTGTTATGACATCGCTAGCTGGTGTATCCTATAAGGGATTTGTGAGGAGCGCTAGTTGCCTCATCATGTGACTGCGGCGTGTGCACTGGCTCAACCCGGAGCTTCAGTTTCGTGGGTTCCTATACACAATCACACGATCTAGCTAGCTCTTCCCAAGCCTAACGACATAACACAATAAACTACAATATTTGCACACTGAGGGAAACCTAGATAGATAAGCCTAAAAGTGCCTAACTGAAAACCACGTCTTCCTACCACCTTACTTGCAGCTCGTCCGTATATGGTTTACGGCTGCTCCTAACCCACCCTACCATGGCATCGTTGGTGTAGAAGACGCCCCGTTGTACCACCTACATTTCCATCAGAATCAGACCAAACAGAGGTTTTAGCAGCTCATAATAACAATGTTTATTACCTCAAGTATATACAGACCATATGTTCAATCCATTATTTAAACAAACAAAAAAATGCTTATAATACCAATTTAAATAAACAAATCGAGTTTTTGCATTTAAATTTGAATTAACGTAAAATTTAACAAGGTTTAGGTTCCAATACTTTGATTTCACATATCATTATTTTGGCTTACTATGCTAACATAATTTTTTTGTGGGTATTTAAATATTAAATTCCTGACCTACCTCAACATATGGATAGAAAAAAATGAAACTCCGCGAGAGTTTATTACATCACAAAAACAGAGAGATGGAATTTGCTAAACCAAAACAAATTGCATTCACTTACGTGTTCACATACATACATACATATGTGAAGTTTTGTACACTCCCATATTTATTCTTAGGAAGCAAAAAAAAAACAACTATTACTCACATATGTATGAACGCATTTATGTATAAAGGAATAAGACAGTGGCGTATAGCAAAAAGGAATAATGAAACAATTTGAATCATCACTCACCAATAATCTGCAATGCAGTAATCCCACGTAGCGTTGAAGGCCTTCTCGCTTGTGATCGCAGCATGATGACGATGACTTTTGTTGTAGCTATAAATTCGCTTGTTCTTGCTTTTCAATTTAAATACATTTATGGACTCATTCTAGTAGAAATATTGATTCAATTCGATGTAGAAAAAAAAATCGTAGACCAATCAAAAATCTAGGATGTCCTAATTATTAGTGATTGCACTGTAGTTGGGAGTTAAAATCAGAGAGATAATGGGAGGAGCTTTGTGCACATAATGTTGCAAACCCAAAATAAACAAAGGAATTTATGAATGAAGACTGTCTTATAATATCTCTCTGACAAATTTAAAGAACAATCAAAAAGTAAATTGGTAATATGTTGAGTTAAGTTAGGGTTGTTACAACAAAAAAACTTAAACGATATTAGGCAGGTATAACTAAATTAGGTATCTATACTAACAAAAGTATACTTCTTTAATTTATTTCTTCTTATTTAGGTATGTATGATTTTGATATAATAAGTATGTATGTTTTACTTAAATATATATATATGTATATATATATGTCTTTTATGCAAAAGAGATGGTATTAAAGCTTTAAGGTCCTTCTTGTTTTTTTGAAGGGATATCCGAATAATGTATTAAATATATATTAGATGCGTTAATTATATGTATATCATATAAATGCACATATTCCTTACAAACATATGCGATTCATTCGCTTACCGAAAAAATTACTGAATCAGTAGATTATTTAGAAAAAAATGTATCATAATTTAGTAAAAAAAAAATTCAGAAAAGTATTTAGTTATTTAATTTTTGAATAGGGTTTGTTTTTTCTTTCTTTTTTTTCTGGAACTATAGGTTTTAATACATATGTTCTTTTATTATATTTATGTATATAGGAAACTGATTTTTAAACACAAAGAAAACGAAGTTTGGGACAAATTTGATCATGGAAGAAAAAATCCAAAAATCTTGTAGTCTTTCAGATATACTCAGCTACATACAAGTACGCTGGTATATTTTATACCTTTCCACGACAGAAAGGTATTAATTATTTTCTTCCTATAGAGATTATGTTTAAGTGGTGGTTGTAATTTTGAGGTTACTTTAAAATGTATAGTATATTTATCTAATTCCAAAATTTTTAGCGTGGATTGTCGGAGTTTTTTTCGCTGCTCACTTATGTAGTACCGCTTAAGGGGTCTTGATGGTTGTGAAATAATATAGTTTTGGCTGAAGACTTGGCCTTTTCCTTACTTTGGATAACCAAAACGCAGGGATGTTGTAGATATTTCACAATTAGAAGGATTTTATTTGTTCGCACTTCACAATATCTATTGGAAACAATTTAATTAAATCAGAGTTCCCACTAGTAATCTCACTGAACTTTGAAAATTATTATTGAAAAAACTTACCACTCAGTGAATAATTCCTAAGAAAAGGTGGCTGCTTTTACGAGTATAGTGCAGGATGGTTTCTTTTGTTTTCTTCAATTAAACTATGCCGAACCGCGATGAAAGTAGATAACTCTACACTCACAAATTTAATTTTATAATACAAATTCGATCGACATTAAAAAAGACTTACTGGATGTGATGTTCTCTGCGTGCTGGTTCCGAAGGAAAAGACAGATGGTTTTCCTACGGAAATGGTTGAGAGCTAAGCGTGCAGCTTAAAATCATATGGGCAAAATGACATCGTAAAACATATGTTCAAAAATGAACTCTACGATATTAGAAGATGTGTTTAATATACACTAAATTCTCAGATTTCTCTACTTATAAAGGTATTCACAGAATCTAATAAAAGTTCTACAGAAAACGATCGAACTCATGAAGTTTAAAGAAAAAAAAAAACTAAATTTGCATGAAGGTAGTGTTGCCCATATGCACGTGCATACACACCTGAACACAAAATAATTGCGTAAAGATATTTGAGCAAACTAAAGGTATATTACAAAAAAAAAATATATACATATATGGGAGGACAGTTTGGATGTTGGCAGATAAGGCATACATAGGTGGCAAGCATGTACCCACGGTACAACATAGGATAATCAAAAGTTTGTTTAGCGAGCAAACTGAAAGACCTTATACAATATCAGAACTAATGTTATAAAATGACTCCGTCATCTTGCCAAATCCTATAAGCTTTCTAGGACTTAAGCCACCTGCTGCTTCAAGAGCTTACAGCTGTATCACTCCTAATAGCTGGAGTCTTAGCCTGGCAAGCGCAGGGCAAGGGCACAGAACGTGCTCGATCGTTTCCTCCTCCAGCCCGTACTTCCTATATCTGTTATCACTGACCAAGCCTAATTTAAAGGCATGTGACGCCAGAAGACCCGGCATGAGTCTACAGTCCTCTCTTTTTAATGATAGAAGCAACTTTGTTAGTCTAAGGTTGTAAGACCTGCACATAATATTCGACATTTTACAGTCCTGACCTTGAACCCACGCCTTCCCAGCTTGGTCGATCATGTGCACCTCCCGCCTTCACTTAACTTTGCCCAGTCTAATTGGGACGTCTACGGAGCAAGCTTCAAGGGATGCGCCCTTTTTAGCTAATTCATCCGCTTTTTAATTCCCATCTATTCCCATATGACCTGGAACGCAATATAGATGTATGCTTCTCCCTATCCCGATTCCCTCCAGGGACTGCTTACACTTTAACACGCATATAGGTGCTGTGGTATGCGAGATTATTGCCTTAATTGTTGCTTGACTGTCAATATAAAAGTTAACACGATTGCAGCTTGGGCCATTTTCTTCCAAGGTTTCTACTGCCTTGGTTATGGCTACTATTTTCGCTTGGAAAACGCTACAGTAATCCGGCAGCCTGTAGGATCTGTTTATTTCCGGATCAACACAGTATACTGCAGACCCTACTCCTTCCCCTACTTTGGAACCATCTGTGTACACATGTATCGCCTCGTCCTCCATTTGAGTACCCTTGCGCCAACCGTCCACCTCTATTGTGGCCTTAAGATCGCCCTCGAAGCACAGATAGGGAATCAGGTAGTCCCTTCGTCTTGTGATTGATGATGCTATTCTACTATGGCCGTATGGTCGGCGCTAAAGCTACTCCGAGGCACCGAGCGTGGTTGCAGTTGTTAACGCTATGTTATTTGCTACCAGGTCTACAGGTGGAATGTGCAGAATGGCATACAGTGCAGCTGTCGGGGTTGTTTTGAGGGCTCCCGTAATGCTAAGCATTGATAGTCTGCATACCCCTCTAATTTTTTGAGGTAGGTTACTTTTTGTGTGGCTTTCCACCAAACAAGAACTCCATAGTATAGGATAGGGCTTCCAATCGCTGTAAAACCCAATGAGAAAGAGAGGGTGATAAGCCCCACGTACACCCCAGCATTCTTTTACATGCATAAAGTGCCGTTGAATCCTTCTTCACCCTCTCCTCCACGTTGAGCTTCCATCACAGCTTACTATCTAGGATGATTCCTAGATAATTTGTGCAAGGTTTCTCCTGTAGTGTCACCCCTCCTAACTTTGGCCTGATTCAATTTGGGACCTTGTACCCCTTTGTAAACAAAACCATATCCATCTTATCCGCGTTGACTTTCAACCCGTCATTTGATGCCCAGGTGTGAATATCCCGGCAATGTCTAAGAAGACTCCTAGAGCATATTCCTTATATTCCAGGGCTTTCTCGGCGCTTATTATCACCCTATGCAATGCGGTGTCTACCGACTTGCTTTTGGTGTACGCATGTTGTGTTGTGGAGAGTAGCTTTTCATCCCCGTTGGACTTTATGTACACATCTATCAGCCTCTCAAAGGTTTTGAGCATGTGCATTGATGTTAAGCCAATGGGTCTATAATCTTTGGCATACACGTGACCGATCTTTCCCGCCTTTAGTAGGAGAGCTACACGAGCAGTTCTCCAAGTGTGCGGTACATGATTCAGTCTTATGCACCCATCGAATATTATTTTAAGCCATTCCACGACCACCGTACTTGAGACTTGTAGCATGGCCGGGAATATACCATCTGGGCCCGGCTATTTAAACTTAGAAAACATCTTCACTGGACATTTGAGGACATTTGAGCTCAGAGTATCATCAGGAAGATATTTACCACACACTCGCAGACTTTTAAGATTTCGCCATAGGGCATTAGGCGGAAGTTCAGGGCCGAGACGTGATGAAAAATACCTACATTTTTCTATTCTCATGGTCTTTGTGGCGAGATTCCTCGCATTTCTGTAGGAGTCCCAGTCCGAGTTACGTCTTTTCTTCTTCCAGTTGCAGTACACCTTATTCCGCCCTTTTATTGCAGCTATAACTTTGTTATTAAACCAAGGACATGATACCGGCTTGACGTTTCGGGTGCGCAGGGGTACATGCTTGTCAAAAGCTTCAACTCTTTTATTATTGAGAAAGTCAAGCTTGTCATTAACAGATGGGAGACGCCAGCATTCACACCAATCGACACTGGACAAATCGGAGAAAAGGGCATTATTGTTAACTAAACGGTAGTCTCTAAAACTATATGTACTTTCTATACTGGGTTGGTCAAATTTAAAGTTCAGGACACATAAAATTAAATCATGGTCAGACAAGAACGAAAGCTGGTCAAATTTTAAAACACTTTTAGGATCAGAAACAGTAAAGTAGTCCAGCAGACTAGGACAGCAGTTATTGAAATATCTTGTGGGTACGTTTCTATTAACAATAGGCCAGCCGCGGCACCATTCTCTAATAATCTATCACTAGAGCAATCAGAAAAACGTAAGTTACCATTTAAGTATCCGCAGATAACGAAATAATCAAAGTCTACTACATACGAGGCTAAGGACGAAAGGAATGTGTCGAGACTTATAGACTTATGGGGGTTGTACGCGCATGACAATAACATTTTAACAGATCTATTGAATAGCTTAACAATTAGATATTCTACTCCTGGGCCTTCAGATATTAATATTGGCTTCATTTGAATATTATTTTTATAATAAATTGCAACACCCCCTCCCCTCTTATGCATTCTGTCGTTTCGAATCAGCCTGTTGTTATTGATATTAAAATGAATCTTGTCCAATTCATGTGTAAACCAAGTTTCGGTCACGCAGATTACATCAACGGCAGACGACTCAAATAAAAATCTTACGTAGTCCATTTTTTCATTATTGAGGCTTCTCGCGTTTAAGTGCACCATGTTAAAGCCTTTATGTTGATGGCATAATACGTTTAGCATTACAAGACTGTTATTGACTGCATCACCCACGTCTCTGCTAGAAGACATAAACAACAGACATAAAACCCAAAACAACTATAACATTACCAGAAAAACATATAATTATAATGTATGCATTGAGTATAGCACTTGAACTAAAAGTCTTTACAATAAATATTAGGTGAAGCATGGTTTGAAAGGAAAAGAGAAGAAAAGAAAATATAAAAATAAACTTATACAGGTACAAAGCGAATGTTTGTCAATATCTCGTTTCATATTAGTTTATGCATGTATTAAACTCATCAAGAGTTGATATCTTTGTTGGCTGAGAGTCTTGGTTTTCTCTTATGTAGACTTCGCCTCTTAAGGTGAAAGCATACTTAATTTTACCTACTCTTTTAAGCCGTATTGCCGCTAGTAAGAGTTTTCTTTTCTCCACTGGTATACTCTCAAATATTCTAAAGTGTCCAGACCAACCACAGATAATGATATCGCTGTTTTTGTTTGCTTACGATGCTCTCTGAAAGCGCGCAGCGTCCTATTCCTATCGTGAGGGCTATGAAACTTTATTATTACAGCATATATATATATTGCAATTTCTTTCTTAACTTTTTATACTCAGCTGAGCAGAGCTCACAGGGTATATTAATTTTGTTCGCATAACGGTAATCTGTAACGGCATAAACTAATCGAGATAGCTATAGACTTCTATATATCAAAATGATCTGCGAGAAAAAAGAAATTCATTTAGCCATGCCCGTCCGTCCGTCCGTCCGTAAACATGATAACTTGAGTAAATTTGGAGGTGTCTTAATGAAATTTTGGTATGCAAGTTTCTGGGCACTCGTCTCAGATTGCTATTAAAAATGAACGAAATCGGGGTATAACCATGCCCACCTTTTCGATATCGAAAATTTCGAAAAATCGAAAAAGTGCAATAATTCATTACCAAAGAGGGATAAAGCGATGAAACTTGTTGGTTGACCCTATGACGCAGAATAGAAAATTAGTAACAGCTTGCAAAATGGGCGTGGCACCACCCACTTTTAAAAGAAGGTAATTTAAAAGTTTTGCAAGCTGTAATTTGGCAGTCGTTGGAGATATCATGATGAAATTTGGCAGGAACGTTACTCCTATTACTGTATGTATGCTAAATAAAAACAAGTAAGGAAGGCTAAGTTCGGGTGTAACCGAACATTACATACTCATCTGAGAGCTTTGGAGACAAAATAAAGGAAAATCACCGTGTAGGAAAATGAACCTACAAACCTTGGAATGTGTTTGTATGACATGGGTATCAAATGGAAGGTATTAAAGAGTATTTTAAAAGGGAGTGGGCCATAGTTCTAAAGGTGGACCAGGGGTGACTCTAGAATGTGTTTGTACGATATGGGTATCAAACGAAAGGTGTTAATGAGTATTTTAAAAGGGAGGGGTCCTAGTTCCATAGGTGGACGCCTTTTCGAGATATCGCCATTAAGATGGACCAGGGGTGACTCTAGAATGTATTTGTACGATATGGGTATCAAATGAAAGGTGTTAATGAGTATTTCAAAAGGGAGTGGGCCTTAGTTTTATAGGTGGACGCTTTTTCGAGATATTGCCATAAAGGTGGACAAGGGGTGACTCTAGAATGTGTTTGTACGATATGGGTATCAAACGAAAGGTGCTAATGAGTATTTTAAAAGGGAGGGGCCCTAGTTCCATAGGTGGACGCCTTTTCGAGATATCGCCATTAAGATGGACCAGGGGTGACTCTAGAATGTATTTGTACGATATGGGTATCAAATGAAAGGTGTTAATGAGTATTTCAAAAGGGACTTAGTTTTATAGGTGGACGCTTTTTCGAGATATTGCCATAAAGGTGGACCAGGGGTGACTCTAGAATGTGTTTGTACGATATGGGTATCAAATGAAAGGTGTTAATGAGTATTTTAAAAGGGAGTGATCCTTAGTTCCATAGGTGGACGCCGTTTCGAGACATCGCCATAAAGGTGGACCAGGGGTGACTCTAGAATGAGTTTGTACGATATGGGTATCAAATGAAAGGTGTTAATAAGTATTTTAAAAGGGAGTGGGCCTTAGTTCTATGGGTGGACGCCTTTTCGAGATATCGCCATAAATGTGGACCAGGGGTGACCCTAACATTTTTTTGTACGATATGGGTATCAAATTAAAGGTATTAATGAGGGTTTTAAAAAGGGTGGTGGTAGTTGTATATGTGAAGGCGTTTTCGATATAACGACCAAAATGTGGACCAGGGTGACCCAGAATATCATCTGTCGGGTACCGCTAATTTATTTATATATGTAATACCACGAACAGTATTCCTGCCAAGATTGCAAGGGCTTTTGATTTCGCCTTACAGAACTTTTTCATTTTCTTCTAATTAATTATTAATATGGTAGGTGTCACACCCATTTTACAAAGTTGTTTCTAAAGTTATTTTTTGCGTCAATATACCAATCAAATTACCATGTTTCATCCCTTTTTTCGTATTTGGTATAGAATTATGGCATTTTTTTTTCATTTTTAGTAATTTTCGATTTCGAAAAAGTGGGCGCGGTTATAGTCAGATTTCGTCCATTTTTGGTATCAAGATAAAGTGAGATCAGATAAGTACGTGGACTAAGTTTAGTAAAGATATATCGGTTTTTGCTCAAGTTATCGTGTTAACGGCCTACGGGAAGGACAGACGGACGACTGTGTATAAAAACTGGGCGTGGCTTCAACCGATTTCGCCCATTTTCACAGAAATATATCGTCATAGAATCTATGCCCCTACCAAATTTCAGAAGGATTGGTAAATTTTTGTTCGACTTATGGCATTAAAATTATTCTAGACAAATTAAATGAAAAAGGGCGGAGCCACGCCCGTTTTGAAATTTTCTTTTATTTTTGTATTTTGTTGCACCATATCATTACTGGAGTTGAATGTTGACATAATTTACTTATATACTTTAAAGATATTAACTTTTTTTTTTAATTTGACTTTTAAAAATTTTTTTTTTTTAAGTGGGCGTGGTCGTTCTCCAATTTTGCTAATTTTCCTTATGCATACATATAGTAATAGGAGTAATGTTCCCGCCAAATTTCATCATGATATCTTCAACGACTGCCAAATTACAGCTTGCAAAACTTCTGAAATACTTTCTTTTAAAAGTGGGCGGTGCCACACCCGTTGTCCAAAACTTTACTTATTTTCTATTCTGTGCCATAAGTTCAACTCACCTACCAAGTTTGATCGCTTTATCCATCTTTGGTAATGACTTATCGCACTTTTTCGATTTTTCGAAATGTTCGATATCGAAAAAGTGGGCGTGGTTATAATCCGATATCGTTCATTTTAAATAGCGATCTGAGATGAGTGCCCAGGAACCTACATACCACATTTCATCAGGATACCTCAAAATTTACTCAAGTTATCGTGTTAACGGACAGACGGACGGACGGACATTGCTCAATCAATTTTTTTTTCGATACTGATGATTTTGATATATGGAAGTCTATATCTATCTCGATTCCTTTATACCTGTACAAACAACCGTTATGCAATCAAAGTTAATATACTCTGTGAGCTCTGCTCAACTGAGTATAATTAGCCAACTCGGATGACGAACACGCCCACTTAAAAAAAAAATTTTAAGTCAAATTTTAACAAAAAATTGAATATCTTTACAGTATATACATAAGTAAATTATGTACCATTCAATTCCAGTAATGATATGATACAACAAAATACAAAAATCAAAGAAAATTTCAAAATGAGCGCGGATCCGCCCTTTTTCAGTTAATTTGTCTAGAATACTTTTAATGCCATAAATGGCACAAAAACTTTATGCCGGTAACTCTTTTCTATGAAAATGGGCCAAATCGGTTGAAGCCGCGCCCATTTTTTATACACAATCGACCGTCTGTCCTTCCGCTCGGCCCCTAACACGATAAATTGAGCAAAAATCGATATATATTTATTAAACTTAGTTCACGTACTTTTCTGAGCTCACTTTATATTGGTATTAATAATGAGCGAAATCCGACTTTGACCACGCCCACTTTTTCGATATCGAAAATTTCGAAGAATGAAAAACATGCCATAATTCTGTACCAAATACGAAAAAAAGGGATAATAATTGGTGATTGGATTGGTTTTTTGACGCAAAATATAACTTTGGGAAAAACTTTGTAAAATGGTTGTGACACCTACCATATTAAGTAGAAGAAAATGAAAAAGTTCTGCAGGGCGAAATCAAAAGCCCTTGGAATCATGGCAGGAATACTGTTCGTGGTATTGCACATATAAATAAATTAGCGGTAACTGACAGATCATGTTCTGGGTCACCCTGGTCCACATTTTCTTCGATATCTCGAAAACGCCTTCACACTTCGGGCCACTCCTTTTTAAAACCCTCTTTAATACCTTTAATTTGATATCCATATCGTACAAACACATTCTAGAGTTACCCCTGGTCCACCTTTATGGCGATATCTGGAAAAGGCGTCCACCTATAGATCTATGGCCCACTCCCTTTTAAAATACTGTTTAATACCTTCCATTTGATACCCATGTCATAGAAACACATTCCAGGGTTACCCTAGTTTCATTTTCCTACATTGTGATTTTCCCTTATTTTGCCTCCAAAGTTCTCAGCTGAGATTGTAATGTTCGGTTACACCCGAACTTAGCCTTCCTTACTTGTTTATTTATCAATTGTCCTTCCTTTGTATTAGTTGCTTTTCATGTTTTTCCGCAATCGGTTGCTATACATAAATGAAATGCAACCTTTCTGATAGTCTGCGAACAGCTCCATTCATGTGATATCGAAATATATTGGCATAAAATATCTCAGAGTCACGTAGGGCCAAACTCTGGTCCACAGCTAGAAAACTACGGCTAACATAGACAAATTTGGTGTACCGTTGAATGCAGTGCACTTGAAATAGTTCGATCTACCTATTTCGCACTTGATAAAAAAAATCCGGTTTAAAAATCATTTCTTCATTATCAAGGAAATGTAACGGTTGCAACAATTATAGGGTTAGGTTGAACTGTAGGGCCCTGAGAACCTTACATAGAGTAAATTTGTCCATAGGCTAATCAAAAGTTTGTTTAACGACCAAATTGAAAGACCCTATACAAACTCAGGACTTATGTTATAAAATGACTCCGTCATCTTGGCAAATACTAGAAGCTTTCTCTGTCACTTGCTGCTTCTAGACCTGACAGCTTTATCACTCCTAATAGCTGAAGTCTTTGCCTGGCAGGCTCAGGGCATGATCGATCATTTTCTCCGCCCACGCGTACCTCCTACGTCTGCTATCACTGACCAAGCCTAATTTAAAGGCATGTGACGCCAGAAGGCCGTGTCCAGTCAGAATACCCGTCATGAGTCTACAGTCCTCTATTTTTAATGATAGAACCAACTTTGTTAGTCTATGCTTGTAAGACCTACACATAATCTTCGAAACTCTCGATCATTTGCACCTCTCGCCTTCTCTTAATCTCACCCAATCCAATTGTGACGTTGTTGTTGTTGTTGTAGCGATAAGGTTGCTCCCCGAAGGCTTTGGGGAGTGTTATCGATGTGATGGTCCTTTGCCGGATACAGGTCCGGTACGCTCCGGTACCACAGCACCATTAAGGTGCTAGCCCGACCATCTCAGGAACAATTTATGTGGCCACATTAAACCTTCAGGCCATTCCCTTCCTCCCCATCCCCAAGTCCCTTGGGGAGCTTGGGGTCGCCAGAGGCTCGTCTGTTAGTGAAACAGGATTCGCCGCCGATAGGTGAGGTTGACAATTTGCTTTGGAGAAGCTATATATTGCGCTGGCAACCTGAAGGGTTGCGCTACACAGTCCCTTGAATCTGGTATTTTAGTCGCCTCTTATGGCAGGCATACCTACCTAGCGTATATTCTGATCCCCTAACCCGCTGGGGTAATTGTGACGTCTACGGAGCAAGCTTCAAGGGATGCGCTAGTTCATCCGCTTTTAATTCCCATCTATTCCCATATGACTTGGGGCCTAATTCTTTCCAAGTATTGCTTCCATGCTAACACACTTTTAGAAGCTATGCTATTCGAGATTAGTGCCTTAATTGTTGCTTAGCTGTCAATATAAACGTTGACACGGCTGAAATCAATGTTGTGAACAAAAACGTCTACAAACTTTGGTCTACATTTTAAAAATTTTATTCAGGGCATCCAAAAGCATCCGTTGGAAAGTCTTCGGAGCTACACCTAGAGCTTCTAGGAAAGTAACGTCGACGAAGGTATTAGTTCGAAGTCGCAGTCCTATAGTTTCTGTGCTGGCATATGGTGTGATTGTCAGGAGGCGTGGTAGCGACTGGTGGTCGCGATTGCTACTCTTCGAACATCGGGAATTGTAGCTCTTAAAAACAGCGTAAAAAATTGGAGGCGCCATGTGCCACGAGAGTCACAAGTATTAATAGACCACTAACAGCAAACGTAAGTCGCATTTGTGCGTGTCCGCCAAGGAGCCACAAATGATTTAAAGAAATTGTGTTCGCGGCGATTATTAGGAGTTAACCCTAAGTTAAACTACGCTTTGCACGAGATATACAGACAAAAAAGTGACCATTTTATGTAACTCTATTTCTTTTCAACAGACGCAGCAGTACCGATTCCAAAGACCGGGGTTAGTTTCGAAGCTTCTCTGGAGTACGTGAATGAGGGCTACTCCTGAAAATTTTTGAACGATCTGCGAGATTTTCGTCATTCTGATCATTTCTGTATACTTATTGGTGAGTCTATCTCTTTTTCTTTAAGGACTTACAATATTGAGATTCGTAACAAACTTAAGATACCATTTTATTTTCATAAGGCATAAGGTTGTTCATTGCAGTCTGACGAGAACTGTGCGCACAAACTGTGTATCAGTTGTACTTTACCTGTTGGAGAGGCTTCGTTCAAATGACTATACTGGCGTTATTTTTCCATTAAAAAATACGAGAAATTTTGAATAAGCACACTAATGTATATTTATTGAAGCTTCTGTTATGAATTTGCTCAACATTCTTCGGTTTTCATTATAATAAAGAGATTTTTAATTTAGTACAACCCTTGAACGCTTTAAAATTCAAGGATAAACTCTTAACTGCGAAGGACTCGATATTTTAACAATATTTTTTGTTCAAACTATTAAATTTTTGCTATTGCAAACATGCAAGAGAAATTTTAATTATATTTAAGTCCTTCTTACCACAATTTAATATTTACCGCAATTACTCACGATTTACTTGCATCCTTGTTTGTATCTTGTAATACAAAATTTCAGCAAAAAATACGACAATAGATAAACTAACGCCAATGCCATATACAAACCATAGATAATAAAGCTTTTCTAAATCCATTATCTTTGATTTAACCGAACCCAAATTGGTTGTGATATTAAGTTTGCCTGCCATTACCATATCATCATACGACTGTTTTGTCCACAAATCAGCTAGGCCAGAACTATGTATAAGCAAAATCATGTCATTGAATGCTTCTTTATAAATCGAGTGCTCATGCAATGGAAAACACAATGGTAGATCACGAATCAAATATATATTTTCATGAACATAGAATAGAGGTTTCGGCAAAAATGTTTGATAATGCGCTATAATCGACCAAAGTGGCGTAAGTATTGTGTAACCGTAACGTGTATCCATAGTTGTAGCTAACTGTTTACTTTCGGGTGGTAATTTAAGAGTTTGAGTTAGTTTTTGCAAAGAATCCATATTCCAATATATAGCAAGTGTTTCATATTCAAATTGCGTTAATTTTATAGTAATATCTGAATCCACCAGCTCTGTGAAAGTATTTAACTTAGGATAATGCAATGGACTGGTGAAATATGAATTCAAACCAGATGTTATTAGAGTACTCATTAAAATACCACTTAAAAATAATATAATATAGATAACACGTCTGCTAGTATGACCTGCCATATATAAAGATTGTCCAATCATGCTACGTAATACTAAATTTATGAAAATGCTCAGATAAAACGCAAACCAATTTGCATGATGTTTTTGCAAGCTTCGACGTAAAAGTAAACTTTCTATAGTGAAAAGTAACGTAAACACGAACAGCAATATTAACAGTACAATACCCAGCCAAGAATTGATCATAAACAATAATATTTCACTATCGGGTCTCTCGGATGGCAATGGTAGCATTATTGTCCAATCCGATAATAGCACAACTGTTGATACATCGTATCCCGTTATATGTTCGATAGGTGCGATTCCCATCACAACATCAATTGTATCATTCTGAAATAAATCGATCCATACTGATATAGGCACATGTGTATCTGCATCCAATGGTATTGGCCAAGTGAGCGTGGCATTGTGACGTCTTACAAATTCTTCTAAAATTTTCGAAAAATATCCACCTGTCTGAGTTTGACCAGAACGATTACGCCAAATAAGTGCCAATGGTTGATTATATTTTGGTAATGCATTTAGAGCTGCACCCTTTAAATCCTTAATACGATCAGGAAAAAATGGCTGCATCAATGGTTTACGTTGTAAATGAAATTCTGGAAAATAGCTAAAAGTGTAAAAATGTCCATCACTGAGATAATCTCTGTAAATGCTTATAACATTCAATAAATGTTTTTGTGCACAAAATTCGAAGAGTAGTTCTTGTTGCTTTTGTAGCTGCAAACGTTCAATTGCTCTAGTTGCGGTATGTTCGGTATTCCAAATGAAGACAATGCGACTATTCCGCCTTTTGCCTAAACATGGAATCATTGTACTTAGTAATTTTATTGAAAAATTCGTTCCTAAGCAACAAATTAGGAGTGTTTCGCCCTTTACACCTTTGTTTGGGCATGGTTTGTTTGCTTTCAGTAATAAAACGTTGTTATAAGTTTCAAGTAATTTCAAATCATAGTTTGAAATATAGAGTTTGTTTGTAGAGTGTGCATTGAGCACGACTATGTTACCAATTTTGCGTTCCAAGTCGATTTTATTAGTGATTGCAGCAAAATTGTCAATTGTGGAATCATTCCATATTATCCTTGGATATGCTATGGTCAATGGCAAGCTTAAGATGAAACAAGTAAGTTTGCTAACGTTGATATACATCTCGCTTTGTACTGTATCCTGCGAATAAACTTTATCAACTATTTTGAAAATTCTGTGAATTTGAATAAGAAACCTATAATTGCGCTTAGGTCGAGTAGGGATATATGTACATAATTATATCCTTTTGGTAAATTTCAATCAGAAAAAATCTATTTAATTAATGTGTCATGATTGATGACATCTAGGTATAAATTACGAACCGCATTCTTTTTTGTGAAACGGATTATGATATTGAAGATATCAATTAAGGCATCATTCTCTATTACGAAACGATTGATGAAGTCTAGGTATTAATTTTGGGCCTCATTCGCTATTGCGAAACGGGTGATGATATCTAGATATCAGTTAAGGATCCACGATGATATCTAGGTATAAATTAAGGGCCTCATGCACTGTTGTCAAAAGAGTGGTGATGTTTAGGCATTAATTAAGAATCTCATTGTTCATTGCGAAATGATTGATTACGTCTAGGTATCAATTAAGGGCCCCATTCCCTAATGCGAAACGACTGATGATGTTGAGGTATTAATTAAGGGCCTCTTTCTCTATTGCGAAACGATTGATGACGACTACGTATAAATTAACAACAATTCGATGTCGTACTATTTGTTTTACCGGATGATGGAAAAACTATTCCGGCAAACAGAAGAAACTGGTGTTTCTGATGCTATCGGTGAGGAAAGCCTCCCGTCTTCATTTCGTTCGAAATAGAAACATAATTCCAAAAAAAGAACATACAAGATAACACATAAAAAGGAGTAAAGGAGTAAGTACCAAATAAACATACAGGTCTATATCTAGAAAACTAATGTCTCTAAATTAATTAGAGTACGCCAAGGGTTGAAGTTAACCAAAGAAAATCAATAAGTCGTCGACAATAAATCGATAACACGACGCTTATATATCAATGTTTTTTCGATAAAACATCGCTTACACGTCGAGTAACACTCCGATAACAAAATTATAAATATTCTGTTGAAAATCGTTAGCTTTGCGATAACATTTTGATGACAACTTTTGATTATTTGGGAACAAATCGATAACAATCTGAGAAAAATTGATAATACTCAAATAAAGTTCCGATTACAAAGCGGAAACTTTATGATAAAAAACTTTAATGTCAGATAAATAGTCGATAACTCTTCGATAACAAAATTTATAATTTATAACGCATCGATACCAAATCGATAACTCGTCTATCTATCGTCGGTAACAGACATACATATAACAAGCAGATAACACAGTGGATAACATGCCCACAATCCGTCAATAACAAGCTGACAACTCGTTTATAATAAGTCGTTAGCACTTCCACAACAAATTTAAAACGTGCTGCCTACTTGAATGGTTTTGACTTGTTACCTCTCCTACTCTCTCTCCTCATTTCCCTTCCTTTGCTTTTTTTGCTTTCCTTTCTTCCATCTCTTCCTTTCCTTTCTTTTCCTTTCATTTCCATTCCTCTCTTTTATTTTGCTTTCGATTATTTTCCTTTTATTCGGTTCCTTTTCTTTTATTTCCCTTCCGTCTTTGCTTTTCTTATTTTTTCCTCTCCTTTCTTATCCCTATATTTTTCTTCCTTTTCTTTATTTTCTTTTCCCCTCCTCTTGTAGCCTTTCCTCTTCTACCGCTCATTTGCTTTCTTTCATTTCCTTTCTCTCAGCTCCTTATTTTACTTTCCTTGTCTTTGTTTGCTTTCTGATTTCGCTCATACCAATTCATTGTCCCCATATTAAGTTAAAGTGTAGTTACTACTCCTACGTTTAAATTTTATATTCCCCAATATAGGATATAATTTCAGACTCCCCCATACAATTAGAAAATATGTTTTCACATAAAAATTGGTAATCTTTATTATTTAATAATTGTACACTTAATATTAAATGTAATATTTGATGTTGAAATCTCTGTTTCCATCTCAGGATATCCTCCATATACCTCGTTACCTATCTATCATAACTCAAAAGTTTCAATGATTAAACATCTTTGTATACAATCCGCGACTTGAATAAACATGGCCTCGAAGTGTGTTCCTTCAATTCCATCAGCTCTTCGCCTTTAATTTTTTTCATTTGCCTTCTATGAAACAACATTTCAGCCAAAAATACGAGAATTGATAAAGCCATGCCTGTACAGTACATCAACCATATCCAATAGAAATCCTCAAGTGTTAACAGGAAGAAGTTCAACCACTTCAATGGACGTCATATTTATATATTTTGCAGCTACTATATCGTCATGATATTGTTCGGTCCACAATTTGCTAAGACCAACGCCATGTAAACGTAAAATCATATCATTGAGAGCTTTTAAATAAATTGAGTTTTCTTGTAATGGAATGCGCAATGGAAGGTCCTTGGTAAGATATAGCTTATCATTAACATAAATAAGTGATTTTCGTAGAAACGATTGCTGTTTTGCCAAAACGGTCCAAAGAGGACTGAACACCGTATATCCGAAACGTCTATCCAATGAGGCACGTCGATGTTTCACTTCGGTCGATGGTTTAAATATATTTTTATATTTTTCAAAATTTTCCTTTCCTATATAATCAGGTATTATGCTATATTCGAAACTTGTGAGTTTTATAACTATATTTGTTATTGAAAGTTCACTCAAAGAAGTTATGTGTGGATGCTGCAGTGGACTAGTTAAATATGTTTCGAGTATAGCCGATATAACGGTATTCATGAAAATGCCGCTCACAAAGAGCATAATATATAGGAAACGTTTTGTGAATTTAATTGAGACATTGATCATTCTTATGTACGACGCTTGTCCAACAATGCTGCGCAATACTTAGTTAATAAGGACACGAACAAAGACACATATACCATACGAAGAGCGAATGTGCTGCTGTTTGCTTCTAATCCAAATTATACGCTCAATGGTTAACATTTATGAGAACACGAATAATAATACTAGGAGTATAAAACCCAACATTGTATTGAGAATAAACCAAAATATTTTACTATCAGCTACTGGCAGCATAATTTTCCAATCAACTGACTGCACTACTGCAGAACTTCAAAACCAGATTTAATTTCAACTGGTGCTAGTCCAGTTACTATATCGATGCTATCCTTATGTAATAATTCCATCCAGTATGATATAGTTGGATAAGAATCTATATTGTTTGGAAATTTATAGATAAGTGTGGCATTGTGTCGTTTAGCGAATTCCTGCACTATTTTAGCAAAATATCCACCAGTTTGTATTTGACCATTCTGGTTGCGCCAAACAAGGGACCAGGGCTGTATGGGCAACCAATATACTTCTTATAGCGGCACCTTTCACATCTTTGATGAGATCAGGAAAGTAATCATCATGCAATGTTTTACGTTGTAGATGAAACTCAGGAAAATAGCAAAAAGTGTAAATATACCCATCACTGCTATAATAGCTATAAATCCCTATAACGTTTATTTAACGTTTTTGTGTACAATATTCGAAAAGAAGACGTTGTTGTTCATGCAGCTGCAGACGTTTCGCCGTTGTTGTGGTATTATATGCCGTATTACAAATAAAAACAATACGACGATCCAGATTTTCAGCCAAAAAATTGTCGCATAAACAGCGTATAAGGAGCAAATTACTTATTACACTCTTCTTCTTCTCTTATTGCTCGTCCGATTTATAGAACGTAATGGAAGTATTTTTTGTGATTTTATTGATATCTTCGTTTGAGATTCACGACTCTTGGTATTGTGTGCTTTTACAAAGACAAGATTCCGGAAATTTTGTATCAGTTGAACTCTGCGTATAATATTATCTATATGTAAAACATCGGAAGTGTTCCAATTAAGTAATGGATGGGTTGCGAGTAATATTGGTAAGCGGAAGAGCAGCAAAGTCATGTAGATAAACGGAATTGCCGATTTTAAATTCTTACTGAACTTCGCACTTGTTAAAAGAACACTAATGTGTATATCGCGGGTTCGAATCGAGCTCAAGGCCTAACAATAATTCTTTATCATTATTATTGTTATGATAAATTTTTTCTTAACTGAACAATTTTTTAAATTAGAATAGAAGAAAAAAAATATTTAGACAACTGCCAAAGCTCGTTGTATAGATCCATTTCGGGAACTGCTAAATTCCTTGATCGGCAACGTTTAGGCGCCGATTTATAATTCAATATATTTTGATTGCTTTTTAGTTTTCTCACATGCATACATATGTACATATTTACTTATTTAAATTAAATAAAGCTTTTAGGTAATGTGCTATTTCTAATTTAATTCATCCGTCACAAATTTGTTTAGGGGGCTTGAATAAAATAGAAAATGAATTCACAAAATTCATTAAATTTTCGTTGAGACCATATTGAAAATATCATGATTAATGATACTTGACGTAAGACCGTAACATTTTATCCTTAATGCGAATAAAGAGGTCTCCTTAAGTACCAATTACTTAATGAAGCAAAACAAGTAAGGACGGGACTGTCTTCGGCTGTGCCGAAGACTTCATACCTTTCATGAATGGGGCTGTACAATAATCTTATCCCGTTCGTAATCTCCAAATAATCGGATGTATAAAATAAGAAATATATAGTGAAGAGATGTACATACCTAAACGATTTTTAAGATAAATATAAAATAAAAAATTGCAAAAAACCCCCTTATCTGAACGATCGGTTGTATGGGATATATATTATATATAGCTACGATCGAAATGATTTTTACAGGAAATCTTCTATGATATATTAGAATAAATATCAACGTTTTAACGTTAACGTTAACGTTTTTATATTGGAAATTAAGGTAGAAATTGCCAAAAACCTTTCTATTTGAAAGATCGGTTGTATGGGATATATACTATATATAGCTCCGATCAAAGTGATTTTTTCAGAAAATCTTCTATGATATATTAAAATATATATCACCGAGTTTCACGGGTATACTTTCTAAATTAAGGGAGAAATGGCCAAAAATCTTCCTATCTGAACGATCGGTTGTATGGGATATATATTATATATAGCTCCGATCGAAATGGTTTTTTCAAGAAATCTTCTGTGATATATTAGAATAAATATCACCAAGTTTAACGTTTTTATATTGGAAATTAAGGGAGAAATTGCCAAAAACATTTCTATCTGAACGATCGGTTGTATGGGATATATACTATATAGAGCTCTGATGAAAGTGATTTTTTCAGAAAATCTTCTATGATATATTAGAATATATATCACCGAGTTTCACGTTTTTACTTTCTAAATTGCGACAGGAATGATCAAAATCGTCTTATCTGAACGATCGGTTGTATGGGAGATATATGTTATACTCGTCCGATCTTACCTGATCCGACAAATGTCTAATATAATGCAAAAATACAACCTTGTGCCAAATTTCATTGAGATATCTCAAAATTTGAGGGACTAGTTTGCGTTCAAACAGACAGACGGACGGACAGACGGACATGGCTATATCAACTCAGTTCGTCGCCCTGATCAATTCGGTATACTTAATGGTGAGTCTATCTTCTATATTTCTCAACGTTACAAACATCGGACCAAAGTTAATATACCATTTCATGTTCATGATAGGTATAAAAAGGCGATATAACGAAGTTTTGGACGAAAAAGGGCATTCCTCTAAAAAGGAAAATTCACTCTTATTGCATTCATATAAATTTTCTCAATTTTTTTTTAGAAGAAAACGTATTTATTAAAAACAAGTAAGGAAGGCAAAGTTCGGGTGTAACCGAACATTACATACTCAGCTGATAGCTTTGGAGACAAAATAAGGGAAAATCACCATTTAGCAAAATGAACCTAGGGTAACCCTAGAATGTGTTTGTATGACATGTGTTTCAAATGAAAGGTGTCAATGATTATTTAAAACGTAGTGGGTGTTAGTTCTATAGGTGGATGCCTTTTCGAGACATCGCAATAACAGTGGACCAGGAGTGACTCTAGAATGTGTTTGTACGATATGGGTATCAAAAGAAAGGTGTTAATGAGGGGTTTAAAAGGGAGTAGCTAGTTGTATATGTGAAGGCGTTTTCGAGATACCGACCAAAATGTGTACCAGGGTGACCCAGAACATCTTCTGTCGGGTACCGCTAATTTATTTATATATGTAATACCACGAACAGTATTCCTGCCGAGATTCCAAGGGCTTTTGATTTCGCCCTGAAGAACTTTTTCATTTTCTTCTACTTAATATGGTAGGTGTCGCACCCATTTTACTAAGTTTTTTCTAAAGTTATATTTTGCGTCAATAAACCAATCCAATTATCATGTTTCATCTCTATTTTCATATTTGGTACAGAATTATGGCATTTTTTCATTTTTCGTAATTTTCGATATCGGAAAAGTGGTCGTGGTCATAGTCGGATTTCGGCCATATTTTATACCAAGATAAAGTGAGTTCAGATAAGTACGCGAACTAAATTTAGTTAAGATATATCGGTTTTTGCACAAGTTATCGTGTTAACGGCCGAGCGGAACGATAGACGGTCGACTGTGTATAAAAACTGGGCGTGGCTTCAACCGATTTCGCCCTTTTTCACAGAAAACAGTTATCAGCCTAGCTAAGCCCCTACCAAATTTCACAAATATTGGTAAAGTTTTGTTCGACTTATGGCATTAAAAGTATTCTAGACGAATTAAATGAAAAAGGGCGGAGTTACGCCCATTTTGAAATTTTCTTTTATCTTTGTATTTTGTTCCACTATATTACTGGAGTCGAATGTTGACATAATTTACTTTTATACTGCAAAGATATTAAATTTTTTGTTAAAATATGACTTAAAAATTTTTTTTTTAAAAGTGGGCGTGTTCGTCTTCCGATTTCGCTAAGTTTTATTTAGCGCACATATAGTAATAGGAGTAACGTGCCTACCAAATTTCATCATAATATCTTCAACGACTGCCAAATTACAGCTTGCAAAACTTTTAAATTACATTCTTTTATAAGTGGGCGGTGCCCCGCACATTGTCCAAAATTTTTCTAATTTTCTATTTTGCATCTTAAGTTCAACGCACCTACCAAGTTTCATCGCTTTATCCGTCTTTGTAATGAATTATCGCACTTTTCCGGTTTTTCGAAATTTTCGATATCGAAAAAGGGGGCGTGTTTGTAGTCCGATTTCGTTCGCTTTAAATTGCGATCTGAGATGAGCGCCCAGGAACCTACATACCAAATTTCATCAAGATATCTCAAAATTTATCCAAGTTATCGTGTTTACAGACGGAGGGACAGACGGAGGGACGGACGGGCATGGCTAAATGAATTTCTTTTTTCACTCAGATCATTTTGATATATAGAAGTCTATATCTATCTCGATTAGTTTATGCCGTTACGGATTACCGTTATGCGAACAAAGTTAATATACTCTGTGAGCTCTGCTCAGCTGAGTATAAAAATGTTAAATTAAACACGGTGAACACAATGGCTTCTCAAAAATATATCCCCAGTAACTACAGGGTTGTACAGGTATAAGGGATTCGAGATATAGACTTCCACATATCAACATCATCAGTATCGAAAAAAACTTTGACTAAGCCATGTATGTCCGTCCAACCGTTAACACGATAACTTCAGATATCTTCACCAAATTCGGTATACAGTCTTACTTGGACCCAGAATTTATTGGAATTGAAAATGAGCGAAATCGGGCGATAACCACGGATACTTTTCCGATGTTGAAAATATAGCAAAATGGAAAAAACGGCATAGTTCAAAAACGAGTACATCTAAGCCAATGAAATTTGATAAGAGGATTGATTTTAAGACGCAAAACATAAATTCCAAAAAATTTTGGAATATGGGCGTTATACATACCCACATTTAGAAGAAGACAAGTTGAAAGTTTAACAAGCCGTAAAAAAGTCATTAAAAATACTAAATTGAAATTTGGCAGAGACACCATTTTTGCTAAATGATATAGACTGAGTGAAGACAATGAAAATCGAGCCGAATCGAGCTAAGCCTTTCTTACTTGTTAAGCAAAAAAACTGGCACAGGGCTTTATATTTTGCTATTGCACGAAGTAAGTTTCAAAGAACAAAAAAAAATATTGTGCGTGGGTATAAACCTGGAACTCTTCTTTTCATTTAGCTGTTTTACGGAAAAGCGGATCTTCGACACTTAATCTCTCTTTGCACCTAACTCCTTAACAACGTAATTATATTTTTATTACTATTTTTTTTTTCAATTACGATGAGTGTGGTAAAAGAATATACTCAAAAAGTCTTAGTGCTCTATTGGTTGGATTACACTGCAACGTGAGCTTGATGGATCACAAAGTTCAGGTTGTTGTCATCAATCATTACGCACAAATGTAAGTATGCTTATTGAGTGTCCAAACATGTAATCACAATTTCTGAATTGATTAATATTTTTTTTATAGGTATTCACTTCGTATGTTTCAATCATTCAGCCATACCTTTTGTTAGACTCTTACAAACTAAATAAAATAGTATATTACAACTATTCTAAGAGTCAAGTTCAAGAATTTACAAAAATGGTTATAATATGGTATTGTGTTTTAGTATTAAACTTCATCATCACATCACTGACTGCAACTCCAGCATTTTTCAATTGGAACAAAACAAATGATTTAACAATAAATGCGATTTTAAATAAAATTAATATGGAAGTAAATGTAAAAAAAATTATCGTTGTTAAGGCTGACAATTTGCAAAAGAACTGCCTTTCAGATGAAGATATTAAAAGAGCTACAGTAAATCATGTAATTTCATTATTACAACCAAATTCCGACTGCTTTGAAGGTATCATTGGTGATGTACTTGTAATACGCTGTGTGTCTGAGGAATTCAGACAAAAAGATTTCGACTTAATGGTGAAATGTTTAAAAAATAGAAGACACAGTCCTATTATCTTTATATAGAATACCGAAATAGGCGGCGCAACGCCAACCCGACATCAAGAGCTTCAAAAGCAACAGCGCTTACTTTTCGAATTTTGTGCACGAAAACGTTTGCTAAATGTCATTGGTATTTACAAAGATTACAAGAATGATGGGTATTTCTACACTTTTAGTTATTTTCCCGAATTTAATTTACAACGCAAAACAATGGATGAAGATTTCATTCCGGATCGCATAAAGGACTTGAAAGGTGCCGCTATAAGAGCACTACCAAAACAATTACATCCATGGACACTCATTTGGCGCAATCAAACTGGTCACATAAAGTTTGATCGATATTTAATGAGAATTTTACAAGAATTTACAAAACGACACAATGCCACACTCACTTATCCTGTACCATTCAATCCAGATCAAGCTTATACAATAGCATTTTGGATATCTCTAATGCAGAACGATACAATAGATGTATTAGTGGGAAATGCACCTGTAGATATAAAATCTGGTTTTGATATGACAACAACTATTGCACCAGTAGAATGGAAAATGATGCTGCCTATGCCCCCAACTGTGCTGGATAGTGAAGTTTTTCTGATTATTCTTCTAAATTCATTCCTGGCTCTAATTTTGCTCGTACTACATTTTGTATTCCCTATATTGCTAGTCGCTGAAGATTTTCTTTTGCGAAGAGCCTTTCAGCAAAGTCCTACAAATAATTATTATCTCTTTATATAGCTGCACGTCAATATAGTATTTCGTAGCTTAATTGGACAACCGGCGGGCATTCGACTTCCATATGCATTGCGCACAACGAAACGTGTTCTCTTCGGTCTGTTATTTATTAGTGGAGTTTGTACCAGCATTCTAATACCAGCTGCGCTTAACTCTTATATAACTCACCCAATGTCTTACGTACCTATTAAAAGCTTCAATGATCTCCTTAAGTCAAATATGGAAGTAAAACTTACAAAATTTCAATACGACACATTACCATTATATATGGGTGAAGAAAACTTTAAAAAATTTAATTAAATTATCTTAGTTTATACGGAACATGATGTATATACACTGCAGAGCATATTGTTGGACAGACAGCACGTTTATACAATATTAAGCACACTTTGGCCAGCCATTGCTAAACATCAAACGCCTTTAGCATAGCCTCCCTTCTATGTTAGTGAAAATCTATATATAGTTAGAGGTTTTCCGATATGCTTACCTCTGCAAGAACACTCGATTTGCAAAAAATCGCTGGACGAAATGATTTGTTAATTCACAGTGTAGGCTTAAGTGATTTCTGGACAAATTTGTCGTATCTTGATATGATAAGGGCTGGCAAATTCAATACAACTAGACCTCAAGAAACGCGACCCAACCAAATTGATTTAAACAATTTTTATTTGTTATGGTGGTTATATCGACTAGGTATCGCTGTAGCGGTTTTAGCATTCATCGCAGAACTTTTGTATTACAAGATATCAAAAAAGAGGAGGAAAACAAGAGTGATTACAACAAATCAAAGAAATACGCAGAGCACGTAAAAGCATACAAATGGTTAAAACACCTCAAAAATACTCATCAAGACCCATGCCAAGTTTGGAATACATCTTTGTAAGACTTCAGCGGGAGCCCGCTTATAAGAAGTCAAGTGACGTAAAAACAAAAGTTTAGAACCGAAACCACATATAATAATCTTTTAGACTCAAAATCGAAACAACATTTTTAACCATTTATACTCGATTTATTTTTGGGATTAGTCACGGTAACCCAATCAGATAAAGTTCATAAAGATAGTCGTACCAAACATTATTGGGGCCGTGGCTCACATTTCAAATCATTAAGTCGTGCATTCCTAATCAGCGGAAGGTTGCATCAATTCGACGCATGGTGAAGAAGAGGTCTGCTGATACTCCATCAATATGGCTTCCGCCCCATTCTCCAAGGCTTTTGAATCAGTAATAGCTGAATAACTAACTAATCATGTACAAAATAAGCAGCTGCTGAGTTATATTAAGATCACTTAAAGATATTTCCCTTTTATTTGGTTTTGTTCTTTTTTATATACATATATATTCTTGTATTATCACTATGTGCCCCACAAGCATCTATAATACAAAATGAAGGATATGACATTTCCACTGTTCTTAAAAGGAACATTTAGTTCTATTAACTATTTTCTTATTGATATTATTTTAGTAATGTTTTTATGAAAATTGTTAACTATTATAAGAAAAAAATTAATAAACAAACAAACAAACAAATTAAAACGCCCATATATCTTTCACAAGATATGCCCGTACACGTAGACTCGTACATAGAGTTTTTTTCGTAAATACTATACCTACCTGGGACTCTATTCTCAATTCTATAAGAGATAATTCAAGTGGCAGAAACTTCAACAATGTTATCTATAACAATTTCTCAGACAATACTTAGTACATAGACATTAGAGCTAAATGGCTTTAGGCTTTTTAACCGGTCTCCTGAGATATGACTTTATAAACGACTTCGCTGAAATATGACCTTGTTTACAGAATATCTAAAATACGTACTTTTTAACAAAACTCTTAATTTACGGCTTATCTATTAGGATAGGTCTATATATCAAAACAAAAACCAAAAATGTATCTAAAAACCATAAAAACACGGTTCATCTTTCAAATCTATTAAAACGATTTTATTTAAATAACTTTTAATTGTTTACAACTGAATCAAAAGCGCCAACCTTAGCCATTTAAAATTGTATAATTTTTCAAAACGGAAGTCGATTTTTTAAAATCGAATAACAAAACTTTCAGCACAACCGCTTGCGAGAATTCACTTATTTAATCTTCCTTCCACTTTCGAACACATTCTCCCTCCAACTTCTGCTTCCACTCTCACTCCCACTCCCACTTATATTTTCAATTCTATTCCTCCTTCCATTGCCATTCCTACTCCCACACCCACTTCGAATTACAATTCTTCCATTCCACTACTAGTCACACTCCAACAGCTGCTCTCTCTTCCTCTCTTATCTCAATTTCCAAAAAAGGAATACCTGCTTCATCTGACCAACCGATTTCATAAACTTTGTTTTCTTAACAAATACGAAATAAGATGAAGCTAACGCAGATACAAAGGCATGACATGGCTGAATGATTTGTAACACTTCAACCATCGTAGGAGTGCGGGTTCGGATCCCACTCCTGCGAGAAAAGGCTTTGAAGAGATTTACAAGGTATAATCGAAAAACTTCGTCCAGATGTCAGGCTGTTTAAATTTTCCCAAATTATTAAATAAACTAATGCAAACACAAATTTTAAAATGCCATTCATCTTTACAGGGAAGATATATATAGATAATTGAGACGTTTTTCTGCCCGATAATATTCCTCAGTAAACAGAAAGAGATATTGCAGCTTCTACAAAGAAAATGTTAAATCTGCTTGGCTCTCCCTTTCATGTTTTAGCCCCGTATCGTCCTCCTCACACTTTCTCGATTTTTGGGCTTTGCTAAAATTCATAGTCAAAACACTTGCAATAAAATGGCTCTCTGCAATACTACTTACTTGTTTACAAGCTTTGATGATAATAGACTTTAAGTTATTTTGCATTTTTCATTATTATTTCATTACAGAAGCCTACAAAACTTGAAATATGAGATTTACATTCCAGCAGGAAAAGCCTTTTTCTCTGGCTGAGAATACTCTAGAAAATGGGTGAGGTTTCTGTCCATCCACCTAATCTCCTCACCATGATGTCGCTTTTTATATTGGGCTTCTATTCCAGGGAGAGTGGTAACGGAAACAAGAATTTGGTGCGCTCTGCCTAACTGAGCGCGGTTGAAAATATTGAAACTGTTTGTCCTACATATAAAACCAAACTATATTTAAAACGAAATGGCTTAAATGACTGACTTATAATTGAAAAATTTGGTATAGGTTTTAGTTCAAAAATTTTCCATTTTTCAATCCTCTGTACTAAACTTTAAACCGAAATATATTAAAAATTGTATTTAACCTCTCAGAGTTTATAATATAAACCAAAAAATTTTAAAACGCATTACGATTGAAACTTTTTGGTATTAAATTTTAAATATTCATCGAAAGTTATTTTGATCAAAATTAAAACCAAGATATTTTATAAACTTCTTAAAATTATTAAGTAGTTTTAAAAGTATTACAAACAAGTAAGGAAGGTTAAGTTCGGGTGTAACCGAACATTACATACTCAGTTGAGAGCTATGGTGACAACATAAGGGAAAATAACCATGTAGGAAAATGAACCGAGGGAAACCCTGGAATGTGTTTGTATGACATGTGTATCAAATTGAAGTTATTAATGAGGGTTTTAAAAGGGAGTGGTGGTTGTTGTACAGGTGGTCGCATTTTCGAAATATCGCCATAAAGGTGGACCAGGGGTGACTCTATAATGTGTTTGTACGTTATGGGTATCAAATGAAAGGTGTTAATGAGTATTTTAAAAGGGAGTACTCCTTAGTTCTATAGGTGGACGCCGTTTCGAGATATCGCCACAAAGGTGGACCAGGGGTGACCCTAGAATTTGTTTGTACAATATGGGTATCAAAAGAAAGGTGTTAATGAGTATTTTAAAAGGGAGTACTCCTTAGTTCTATAGGTGGACGCCGTTTCGAGATATCGCCACAAAGGTGGACCAGGGGTGACCCTAGAATTTGTTTGTACAATATGGGTATCAACAGAAAGGTGTTAATGAGTATTTTAAAAGGGAGTAATCCTTAGTTCCATAGGTGGACGCCGTTTCGAGATATCGCCACAAAGGTGGACCAGGGGTGACCCTAGAATTTGTTCGTACAATATGGGTATCAAAAGAAAGGTGTTAATGAGTATTTTAAAAGGGAGTAATCCTTAGTTCCATAGGTGGACGCCGTTTCGAGATATCGCCACAAAGGTGGACCAGGGGTGACCCTAGAATTTGTTTGTACAATATGGGTATCAAAAGAAAGGTGTTAATGAGTATTTTAAAAGGGAGTAATCCTTAGTTCCATAGGTGGACGCCGTTTCGAGATATCGCCATAAAGGTGGACCAGGGGTGACCCTAGAATTTGTTTGTACAATATGGGTATCAAAAGAAAGGTGTTAATGAGTATTTTAAAAGGGAGTAATCCTTAGTTCCATAGGTGGACGCCGTTTCGAGATATCGCCATAAAGGTGGACCAGGGGTGACTCTAGAATGTGTTTGTACGATATGGGTATTAAAAGAAAGGTGTTAATGAGTATTTTAAAACGGAGTGATGCTTAGTTCCACAGGTGGACGCCGTTTCGACATATCGCCATAAAGGTGGACCAGGTGTGACCCTAGAATTTGTTTGTACGATATGGGTATCAAATTAAAGGTATTAATGAGTATTTTAAAACGGAGTGATGCTTAGTTCCACAGGTGGACGCCGTTTCGACATATCGCCATAAAGGTGGACCAGGTGTGACCCTAGAATTTGTTTGTACGATATGGGTATCAAAAGAAAGGTGTTAATGAGTATTTTAAAAGGGAGTAATCCTTAGTTCCATAGGTGGACGCCGTTTCGAGATATCGCCATAAAGGTGGACCAGGGGTGACCCTAGAATTTGTTTGTACAATATGGGTATCAAAAGAAAGGTGTTAATGAGTATTTTAAAAGGGAGTAATCCTTAGTTCCATAGGTGGACGCCGTTTCGAGATATCGCCATAAAGGTGGACCAGGGGTGACCCTAGAATTTGTTTGTACAATATCGGTATCAAAAGAAAGGTGTTAATGAGTATTTTAAAAGGGAGTACTCCTTAGTTCCATAGGTGGACGCCGTTTCGAGATATCGCCACAAAGGTGGACCAGGGGTGACCCTAGAATTTGTTCGTACAATATGGGTATCAAAAGAAAGGTGTTAATGAGTATTTTAAAAGGGAGTAATCCTTAGTTCCATAGGTGGACGCCGTTTCGAGATATCGCCATAAAGGTGGACCAGGGGTGACCCTAGAATTTGTTTGTACAATATGGGTATCAAAAGAAAGGTGTTAATGAGTATTTTAAAAGGGAGTAATCCTTAGTTCCATAGGTGGACGCCGTTTCGAGATATCGCCATAAAGGTGGACCAGGGGTGACCCTAGAATTTGTTTGTACAATATGGGTATTAAAAGAAAGGTGTTAATGAGTATTTTAAAACGGAGTGATGCTTAGTTCCACAGGTGGACGCCGTTTCGACATATCGCCATAAAGGTGGACCAGGTGTGACCCTAGAATTTGTTTGTACGATATGGGTATCAAATTAAAGGTATTAATGAGGGTTTTAAAAGGGAGTGGTGGTAGTTGTATAGGTGGTCGCCTTTTCGAGATATCGCCATAAAGGTGGACCAGGGGTGACTCTAGAATGTGTTTGTACGATATGGGTATCAAATGAAAGGTGTTAATGAGTATTTTAAAAGGGAGTAATCCTTAGTTCCATAGGTGGACGCCGTTTAGGGATATCGCCACAAAGGTGGACCAGGGGTGACCCTAGGATTTGTTTGTACAATATGGGTATCAAATGAAAGGTGTTAATGAGTATTTTCAAAGGGAGTGATCCTTAGTTCTATAGGTGGAAGGAAGCCTTTTCGAGATATCGCAATAAAGGTGGACCAAGGGTGACTCTAGAATGTTTGTACGATATGGGTATCAAACGAAAGGTGTTACTAAGCATTTTAAGAGGGAGTGGGCATTAGGTCTATAAGTGGACGCCTTTTCGAGATATCGCCATTAGGGTGGGCCAGGGTGACTCTAGAATATGTTTGTACGATATGGGTATCAAATGAAAGGTGGTAATGAGTATTTTAAAAGGGAGTAATCCTTAGTTCTATAGGTTGACGCTTTTTCGAGATATCGCCATAAAGGTGGACCAAGGGTGACTCTAGAATGTTTGTACGATATGGGTATCAAACGAAAGGTGTTACTGAGCATTTTAAGAGGGAGTGGGCATTAGGTCTATAGGTGGCCACCTTTTCGAGATATCGCCAATAGGGTGGGCCAGGGGTGACTCTAGAATGTTTGTACGATATGGGTATCAAACGAAAGGTGTTACTGAGCATTTTAGGAGGGAGGGGGCATTAGGTCTATAGGTGGACGCCTTTTCGAGATATCGCCATTAGGGTGGGCCAGGGGTGACTCTAGAATGTTTGTACGATATGGGTATCAAACGAAAGGTGTTACTGAGCATTTTAAGAGGGAGTGGGCATTAGGTCTATAGGTGGACGCCTTTTTGAGATATCGCCATTAGGGTGGGCCAGGGGTGACTCTAGAATGTATTTGTACGATATGGATATCAAATTAAAGGTATTAATAAGGGTTTTAAAAGCGAGTGGCCCTTAGATGTATATGTGAAGGCGTTTTCGCGATATCGACCAAAATGTGGACCAGGTGATCCAGAAAATCATCTGTCGGGTACTGCTAATTTATTTATATATGCAATACCACTAACAGTATTCTTGCCAAGATTCCAAACGCTGTTGATTTCGCCTTGTAGAACTTTTTCATTTTCTCCTACTTAATATGGTAGGTGTTACACCCATTTTACAAAGTTTTTTCTAAAGTTACATTTCGCGTCAATAAACCAATCCAATTACCATGTTCAATACCTTTTTTCGTATTTGGTATAGAACTATGGCATTTTTTTCATTTTTCGTAATCTTCGATATCGAAAAAGTGGGCGTGGTCATAGTCGTATTTCGTTCATTTTTTATACCAAGATAAAGTGAGTTCAGATAAGTACGTGAACTAAGTTCAGTAAAGATATGTCGATTTTTGCTCAAGTTATCGTGTTAAGGGCCATGCGGAAGGACAGATGGACGACTGTGTATAAAAACTGGGCGTGGCTTCAACCGATTTCGCCCATTTTCACAGAAAACAGTTCACGTCATAAAGTCTATGCCCCTACCAAATTTCGAAAGGATTGGTAAATATTTGTTCGACTTATGGCATTAAAAGTATTCTAGACAAATTAAATGAAAAAGGGCGGAGCCACGCCCATTTTGAAATTTTCTTTTATTTTTGTAATTTGGTGCACCATATCATTACTGGAGTTGAATGTTGACATAATTTACTTATATACTGTAAAGATATTAAATTTTTTGTTAAAATTTTACTTAAAAAAATTTTTTTTTTTTAAAGTGGGCGTGGTCCTTCTCCTATTTTGCTAATTTTTATTAAGCATACATATAGCAATACAAGTAACGTTCCTGCCAAATTTCATCATGATATCTTCAACGACTGCCAAATTACAGCTTGCAAAACTTCTAAATTACCTTCTTTTAAAAGTGGGCGGTGCCACCCCCATTGTCCAAAATTTAACTTATTTTCTATTCTGCGTCATAAGTTCAACCCACCTACCAAGTTTCATTGCTTTATCCGTCTTTGGTAATGAATTATCGCACTTTTTCGACGGACGGACGGACATGGCTCAATCAAATTTTTTTTCGATATTGATGATTTTGATATATGGAAGTCTATATCTATCTCGATTCTTTTATACCTGTACAACCAACCGTTATCCAATCAAAGTTAATATACTCTGTGAGCTCTGGTCAACTGAGTATAAAAACGAAAGTTTTCATCTTAACCGTTTCTCCTTTTCCTGTAACGTTAACGAAGCAATTTCTTTTAAAGTTTCGATATTTTCTGTGATCATATATCCAAAGATCTTGAGATTTGTTTCGAATCAGGGAAAAGGTATGTCAAATTAATTGATTTTACAATTTATTTCATGTTTATAAAAGAACGGCAACTTCGCCAAAACTCTTTGCAAACACGATTATGATTTCAAAGATTTTTTAAATTATCTTGTTATCAATTTTTAGACGAGCTTATGATTTCGGTACAATATATAATTGCAAAAATTTGTTTAATTATAATGGAGTAGCCTTACGTGAACGTATGTACATATGTAAACGTTTTTGGGTCGCGTAATATGCAACTTATTTATAGGCTCAGGAGCGTCTGATTTGTTGGAAACTTCCATATTTAATTTTGCACCTCTAGCGAGGTCCAATCGACCACTGTGCAAATTCAAAATATTTTTAAGCGCTGGTAGTTCAATAGAAAAAAAATATGTTAATTTAAATAACTGCAGTGTCATGACACGCTATTGAATTGATTCAATTAATTTTGATATTGATCTCTGAGCAGCCATAGCAAAAATGAATACAAAACTGCGTAATAATGTATATACGTAAAAAGGTACTACATCAGCGAAGAAAAAAATTGCAGTAGGAACATTGCTACATTTTCGTGAATTGAATGTTAATTTCTTTATTTTTGATTTTTGAAGAAAAAGTCTTATACATTGACTCTTATTAACTATTTTGAAACCGAATCTACAAACCAATCTAAAAATGTTTTTGAAAATACTCGCAAATTCTTGAAAATTTTACGATTTATGAACTTTTAGAGCTCTCTGGACCTTATTGCGTATAAAGTTTTGTAGCTCAATCAGTTTTAGTCTATGATGCCATAAAACCAGTCGGGTGAAGTACCATATAATTCGGTCATGAATTTTAAAGTAGTAGGGAGGGAACATTTTTGGTAATGTAACGTGCGGAAAAAAGCCAAACTCCATAAATCTCAACTTAAAATACGGGGACACAAAAGAAAAGAGAAAAGTAAACAGGGGAAATGGGAAAGGAAAATAAAGGATACAGTTTACAACAACTAAGGCATGACGTGGCTGTATGCGTTTGTAACACTTCAAACATCGTAGGAGTGCGGGTTCAAATCTCATTCCCGGGAGAAAAGGCTTTGAAGAGATTTACAAGATATAATCGAACCAGCCGTCGCCTTGACCGTCCTGATGTTACATTGTTTAAATTTTACCTAAATTATTAAATAAAATATAATTAAAAATTACTTCAAACAAATGTTTTTATACATTTAAAATCAACAAGGGCAACCCCCGTTTAATTCATATGAAAATAAAGGACGTTGGAGGGAAGTCGGGAAAGTAAAGGCAACAGAAAGAATGAGAGTAAAAGTAATAAGAGGCTAATGGTTAGAGGCAAAGAAGTAAAAAAAGGCTAAAAGGAAGTGTAGAAATAACATAATGATAAAAATAAGAGTAGTAGTGAGAGTTATACTTGCATAAGAGCAAGAGCAGGAAGAGTAAGAGGAATAGCGGGAAGATTTACGGAAGAATGCAATCGGTAGGAAATTGCACGAGCCGATTATTGTAAACTAGGAAATGCAGAGTGTAGATGAAATAAGAGAGGAAGAAGAGGGTTAGACAGAAAAGAGGCATGTCGGTAGATTGAGAAAATCAGAACAATGTCTGTGGGGTTTGATCATATGGCTGGTCTAAACGTTTCAAGAGTTAGCCAGAGCAAACAAAGTTCTGATAGGCCACAGATTCCTTATTTTTTCCATCAGGTAAATCTATAAGAACTGAACTTCTGCCGCTATAAATTTTTGCACCAGCCATCTACTTCTGGTCAATGAGCCTACCTCTTAACGCATAGTTAACATAGATAAATGTTGGGTGGTTGTTGTTGTTGCTGTAACTAGAAAGATACTCCCGAGACACTTTGAGAGTTTTAGGGATTGTTATCGATGTTAATGGTACATGCCCCGAGTTTTCACGTTCCGGTAACAAGCACCAATAAGGTACAAGCCAAACTATCTCGGGGGCGATAAATGTTGTGTCATGGGACCGTATACCATAAATCCAGATTTTTTGTATTACAAGCCTCTATCTAACAAATTCGCAACTCCACGATATTTTCCCAGATCGGCAATCATTTCATCGACGTCAATAATTTCTTTCCATATTCCTTAGTTGTGACAAACGTGATGCTCTGAAGATCCAGTAATTCAGTTCCGTTAACTAAAACCTTTCCATTTTTTATCAGAAAAAGAAAATAACACGCTTCTACAAAAGGAAATACAGATCAGAGGCGCTATTTTCCTGCATGTTATTTGATATTTCAGAGGGGTATTAATGTGGTTTTTTTTATGATACTGAAAAATAAACCGAAAAGCAACCCTTAGTGGGTTAGGAGGCTTAGAATATATCCGCGGAAGATATGTTTGGCGTTAAATACGAATAAAATGCCACATTGATTCACTGATTGTGTAGCGTAACCCTTTCAAGGGGGTATCCAGCGCAATTTATAGCTTCTCTAACACAGTTGTCAACCTCACTTACAAGTGGCAAATTCTGTTTCTTTATCAGCCAAGGTTCTGCCCACCCCAAGTTCCTCATGGATATAGGGAATGACAGGACGGGAATGGCCTATAACGTTTCATGTGTTCATACCAAGGCGTTCCCGAGATGGCCGTGCTAGTACCTTAATAGTGCTTGCTACCAGAACATGCATACGGCAATGGACCATCAACATCGATAGCACTCTCAAAAAAGTTCGGGAGAGCCAATATCGCTACAACAACTACAACAACAACAAAAAGAACAAAAACAAGCGACACATAAATTTATGAGGGCAAGTATTGTGAAATGTGACCACATTTTGTAATATTGAATTCACCTGTCTGATTTATTGCGTCATGGTTTCACTCTAACAAAGTCATATATGCAATACTCCTATATTGCTACAAAAGGCTAGGTACATTCCCAAACATCAGAGCGCCGATATATTGCTGTTTAAACGTTTTTGTTTTGAATAATCGAATGTACCTAAATTTAAAATTTTTCTTGTCACACTTATGCTGCTACAATGACAAAAATATTATAGGCTGTCCTATTTTGATTTCGAATTCAAAATACATTGCGAGCATTTTCTATTAGCAATATAGGAGTATTACATATATGAACAAAGTAAACTTATAGGTTTTTCAAACTTCGCATTGATGTTTGACAAATTTGTTTTCCGAAAGGTGTTTTAGATTTTTTCCAATAGAAGAAAAAAAATATAGAAGAAAAAAAATTTCATTCCACAAAAAAATGACACAAATCAGTGCAAGTTTTGAGAGACCTGTTGCTTGTACTTTGTTAGACTAAACTTTTTTGCGATGTACATCTGTAAAAACTTCGAAATTTCTCTAAAATTTTCTCGAATTTTCGATTTTTTTTTCAAAAAGGTTTACAAATAAGTTTTCATTCTTAAAATATCGAAAATAAAATAATTATTTTAACTGACGAAATTTGAAAAAAAAAAAAAAAAAAATGCCAGTGCCATTTTTCTGTTCGCTGCTGTAGGTATAACAGGTAGACACTCCTCTCAATTTGTTCAGGATGCGTATTCGAATATATTTCATATTTTAATTCGTTCAGGATTCAGTATAAATATTGACAAATAGAAGAGTTCAGCCAAGAGTAGTTTATTGACAACGCTTAAGAAACTAATTCAGAGAATGTGTTCTATCCATAAATTGCTACGGGTTTTGACAATCATTGCGTCACTTTATGCGGAGATATACGACAGTGAAGCGCACAAAACAAACGGTCTCGCTGTACCAAAACGAACCGCTTTTGCAGATAGAAGAGAATTTTCATGCAATCAACACTGTAGAAAATTTGCGAAAAGTTTTGCATGCTGTCATGTCAATAACAACGAAAAGTACACACATTTTGAGCGAATTATAAATAAAATTAATAAAGAACGACGTATTGACACTATATTCATACAAAAACAAGAACAAACAGCAAACAATGTTGACTCCATGTGCACGCATGAAAATTTTGCTAAAAATGTACCAATTTTTTGGCTATCACCATTTGGACGTGATTATCCTAAAGCAAGCTTTAATACTGAAGTGCTTACAATTGCGTGTTTGAGTGAGGTTGAAAGTTCAAATGCAACAACCGCCTTACTTGATGCATTAGCTAAGAATTTGAATCATATGCGACAAACGCGTATCATATTTTTATTGCACAGTATTTTGGGTACTACTTCTAACAACTTCAAATGGCTTACTGCATATCTGAAAGAGCAACAAATGTTGAATGTGTTAATATTTTTAGAAGATTTTCATACAAGTGGCTATTTTTATCGTTATCAACCATTTCCATATGGATATATGACACATATTAATGTCAACTCTAGTGAACATTATTTTATAGCGAATTTTACAAATTTACATGAAAGACGAATTTTAACGTTGCCAGATCAATTAAATCCGCGTACTGTACTTTATACGGATGGCAATGGAAATCAGCAGCTGAGCGGTTATGTTGGGTATTTAATAAAAGCTTTCGCTAAAAAATTTAATGCCACCTTACAACTTTTGCATCCTGTTGCTATTGATGATATTAAATGTAATGAGGAACTAATAAATTTGACCGATAAAAGGCGTCTTGATTTACCTATAACAGTGGTTCTTACGGATGCGGGTAAAAAATTACATCATATGTCATATCCGTTTGAATTTGGTAGTTGGATGGTAATAGTACCTTGTCCACGTCATATATCCTATGCAGAAATACCCGCTAGAATAATAAGTACAAATATTTGTTTAATATTATTATTTACAGGTTTGATTGTAGCCACTTTAGATGCACTCTTTATTTTTTATGTCAGTGACAAGCGAAGTACAACGAAACGTAGACATAATACAAAATGGTTTCTAATATCACGAATTTTATTTAATGATAAAGTTTTTCGCGCTATCCTCGGTCAACCTAGTGTTTTGAGAACCAATTACATTACAGTAATACATTATCTATTTATTTTGGGTGTATTTATAAATAATTTATATGCAGCATATTATGAAACTTTGCTAACAACACCACCTTTAACAAACAGTATTACGCAATTTGAAGATTTTCTTGGTACTAATTTAAAAATTATGATGGTAGAAAGTGAAGTTGGAGCGGTGAAATTAATGATGGGCCCGGAATATGAGCGCTTAATGACCCAAATAATTGAATCAACGAATATGTCGAATTTCTTGCGTTGTCGTTATGGTTATAATACAAATTATGCTTATAGTATATCCGAAGCTCATTGGGCATTTGCTCAACTGCAACAACAATTTTTTGCTAAACAAATTTTTTGTGCTGCACCAAATTTACAATTGCGTCACATTTTAATGTTGAGCATACCAATGCAAGAAAACTCTGAGTTTAAGGCATTGTTAGATCAGACAATTATACGCGTAATTGAGACGGGTTTGATGGATCATTGGAAAACTTTAACATTTTATGATATGGTTAATGCAAATATTACATCATTGGCGGACATTAGTAATTCAATAGATTATAAAAATATGAAATTAAGCGATATGAAGTTGATGGTAATTTTACTTTTAAGTGGTTTTGCTGCAAGTTTTGTGGTGTTCTGTATTGAACTATTAATTGATAAAGTTGCTAAAAGTAAAATAATAATTTAAACAATTTTACACGGTTAGAAGTTTGAGCCTAGATATGAATCTTTGAAACAAGGCGTGTATACAAGTTTTTATTTTAAGATTTTTTAAACATTTTAGTTTTGTTTCAAACCTAGAAGTACTGGTGAATTTATATTTTTAGATTTTTGAAACGTTTTCGAGTTTGTTTTCAAACAACTTGACGATTTTGCATTTATTGTTCAAACAAGGTTCAATTTGAAACTGAATGAAATAAAAAACATGGTAGTTAATAAAAAGCTATCCAATTTAGTACAAAAAAGTTTAAAAAATTGCTCTAACCGATGAATGGTTTAAAATTTAGGCTCAAATTCGAAACCGTGTCTAGAATACATATGTATATTCATTGTGAATGATGACTAAGTGTGATATCTTATCTGTCAACTGCCTGACAGGATGTTCAATATGGCTACTTTTTAGCGTTTTGACAGGGTGTTCAATATGGCGGCGCCTATCTTCAGCGGGTGATAGAAAGGGATACAGAATGAGACCGCGATAATCAATTACAAATCGGGTGATCCAATCACTTTGGAATTTTGACGTCTATGCAGAAGATATCACACTTAGTTATCATTCACAATGATGGACTCTGATCCCGAGCAATGGGAATTTGTAATTAATGCGGTGCAGATGGACGTGATTTCTAGCAGCTAATGTATATTGTAACTAATTTTAGGAATCCTTGCTTATTCAGCAACTTCTGTAATCATTCAACTGTCAAATAAATAACACAAATATTCAGTATAGTAAATTGCTTTTTATTTACAAAACTACATAATTTGGTAATAGTACTTAACAATTAAATTACTCGCGTACTTCACTTACAACGCTTAAAATCAAACTGATTGATTATTTCACAACTTGCACTGCTTTTATACTCTTGCCTCGTTCGTCTATTTATCCGAGGGTCCTGACGTTCGGAGCAGCCATCTCGAGCACATGCTTACTTATTTCTCGTTTGTGTATCTCATTTCTGCATATTTATTTCTGGTTTCTGTCTTCTATGTATATGTGTGAGCAGGGCCGTAGAGAGAAAATCCGTGCCCGGGACTAAAGAATTTACGGGCTCCCTATAAAATATACACTAATACATTTGATTAATTTGAAATAATGACGTCTCATTCATGAATCATTATTGATGGATTATATCAAAAAAAATTTTTGCCACATCAACTAAATGATTTTTGGACTAAGAGCTGAAAATAAAATTAACCCAGAAAATTAGGTTAGGTAGGTTAGGTTAGGTTGGGGTGGCTGCCCGAGGGCACACTTAGGCCAGTAGTACTAGGCCCGTTGTGATACCACGAAAAACACCGTTACCTCTCCTCTTCGAACCATTTTGAGGACCTGATGAAATCTACCAGGTCCTTGACGTCATGCTCCACAACCTGACTCATAGTATCAAGAAATGGAGCTCCCAGAAAGCGCTGCCGTGCTCCGCTTAGCGCTGGGCAGTTGCAAATGAGGTGAACCACCGTTTCCTCCTCCTCATCTTCTTTACAACTCCTACAGCAACGACGATAAGGCGCTCCTAGCCTTTCTGTATGCCTACCTATGAGGCAATGACCCGTTAGTGCCCCTACAAGTGTGGAAATTGTATCCCTTCTTAGGTTGTAAACGTGACGGGACCTTTTAGGATCCCATTTAGGCCAGGTTTCTTTCGACGTTCGACATCCCGGTGTTTGTAGCCATCTTTCGTCGGCTTGACGGTAGATGTGATCTTTTAGCATTAGCTTGCATGTGGACAGGGGCATACCTAAGCGTTTTTGTCCAGGAAGAACCTGCTTGGTTGTACCCTGCCTAGCGAGTTCATCTGCAATACAGTTTCCCTCGATATCCCTATGTCCAGGGACCCATGTGAGGTGTACACGGTTCTGTTGAGCCATCTCTTGAAGAGATCGGCGACAGTTTAGTGCTAGTTCAGAATTGAACGAGTGGGAGCCCAGAGATTTTATGGCAGCTTGGCTGTCGCTGAAGATAAAAATTTCTTTGCCGACAATGTATGTCCCTATCCTAGCTGCGGCTTCCATTATGGCTGCAACTTCTGCCTGGAATACACTGCAGTGGTCGGGTAGTCTGAATGAGAGCTGGAGGTCAAGGTCCCTTGAGTATACTCCACCCCCAACTCTCCCGTTTAGCTTGGAGCCGTCCGTGTATATGGAAATGCTGTTGCCCATAGCAAGGCACTTGTCCGACTCCGTCCAGTCATCCCTGCTGGGTATGTTTATCTTAAAGTTGGTTTCCGCAACTGTTGTGGTCGCACAGCGATCCGTGCTAGGAGGGTGAAAACTGTATTTGTTTAGTATACTTGAGTGGCCTGTGGTCCTGTTGTTCCAGCACGACAACTCCCTTAGACGCAGGGCTGACGTTGCCGCTGCTCGATGACCAGCCAGATCCAGTGGAAAGATGTCAAGAATGACCTGAAGAGCTTCGCTAGGCGTTGTTCTTAGAGCCCCGCTTATGCTTATCATGCTGGATCTGTGGACTTTACCCAACAAGTTTAGGTTTGACGCCTTGCTCAAGGCTGGCCACCATACGACTACCCCATACAGCAGTATGGGTCTGATAATCGCGGTATAAATCCATCTGCATATGTTGGGGGTGAGTCCCCATTTTTTGCCAATGGCTCTTTTACACGTATATAATGCAATGTACGCTTTCTTTTGTCGCTGGATAACGTTGTCCTTCCAGTTCAGCTTTTTGTCTAAAACTACGCCTAAAAATTTGGCTTTATCTGCCAGGCTTAGGCGCACCCCATTTAGTTCAGGTAGGTTCAATGATGGTATTTTGTATCGTTTGGTATATAAGACAAGCTCTACTTCATCGGAGTTGACGCTGAGTCCACATCGGGAAGCCCACAAAGAAACCTCTCGCAATGCTACCTGCATCAAGTCGCACAAAGTTTGAGGAAACTTGCCTCTGTAGATAATCGCTAGGTCATCAGCATATGCCACGACCTTCCCGCTCCCCCAACTAGTATCTCTTAAGAGCGAGTTTACCGTTAGGTTCCATAGTAAGGGGGAAAGGACACCACCCTGGGGCGTGCCCCTTGCGACAAATCGTGTTACCTCAACCTTCCCCAGTGAGGAGAGCACTTTCCTTCCCCTGAGCAGTTGATCAATTAGTCCCACTAGGGGTCTATTTACGTCCAGATCAGTTAAAGCAATGTTAACGGCGTCTGGACTTATGTTGTTGAATGCTCCTTCAATGTCTAGGAAGGCCACAAGACAATAATCCTTTTCGAACAAGGATGTTTCTATAGTAGAGACTAGGCTGTGTAGCGCAGTCTCCGTAGATTTACCTTTGGTGTTCGCGTGTTGATAGTCCGAAATGAGATTCGTATCAATGCTTGTAGTGAGAAAATCGCTAACTATTCTCTCTAGGGTCTTGAGTACGAAGGATGAAAGACTGATAGGTCTATAGTCCTTCGGCTCGTAATGAGAGGCTTTGCCTGCCTTAGGAATGAATATGACCGTGGCGCTCCTCCATGCACACGGAATATAGTTCATAGCCAAACAAGCGGTATATATGTGCCGCAGCCAGTTGGCTGATACCTCCAAAGAGTAGATAAGTTGAGCGGGTACAATCCCGTCTGGTCCAGCAGCCTTAAAAGGTTTAAAACTTTTGACTGCCCTCCTCACTCTCTCCTCAGTGATGGGTATATTCACAGCTTAGTTTGCTGCAGGTACTTCCGGTGCGTTTGTCATATTTCCCGGGAAATGTGTGTCCAGGAGCAGCTCTAGAGTTTCCCCTTCTGTGCTGGTCCAGGTACCATTCGGTCTCCGCAGAAAGCTAATAGCTGTTTGCGTCTTAGAAAGCACGCACCGTAGCCTGGATGTGTCCACGACACTTTCGAGTCCAGTGCAGAAGTTTCTCCATGAAGTTCTCTTCGCTTGTCTCAGGACTTTTTTGTAGGTTCTTAGTTTGTCCTTGTATTCTAGCCATTGTGACCCGTTATCAAAGAAGTTGGCTTTGTTAAACTGTTCTCTACAGGATTTACGAAGTAGGTCCAGATCATGGGACCACCAGTGAGGTTTACGCTTACCGCGCGGTTTTGGCAATGGACTGGCCTGTTCTAAGGCTTTTGAGAAAGCCGAGAGGTCAATAACCTCTCTACGGTTTTTTTTTTTTTTTATTCATTACCTACATTGCAAACTACAAGGTTAGTTGTTAAAAGGTACTCAAAAAGTGACTCACCCCGAGTGTTTATGTCGGAACTACCCCACTGTACGTGGTGGGCGTTTGCGTCTGGCCCAATTAACAGATGGCCTTTGCTTGAGTCGGCCACCAGATCCTTTACCGTCTTTTGCGGAGGAGGTTCCTCTGCGTCGTACGGCATATAAACGGAGGCTAGCGTTAATTGGGTGCCTCCGCTTGACAAACTGGCCGCTGTGACGTCACCATTGCTATAATTAGGCAAGAGAAAGATATTTAGCTCAGACTTTACTAAAATGTATGTTCTCACTTTACCTTCATCTGCAGCTCGGATGAGCTTAAACCCAGTGGCCCCCAATCCGAAAATCCTTGAGTTGTTCACCCAGGGTTCTTGGATAAGGACCACTTCGACGTCGCCTTTAGAAAGGCGACTGATGAGAGCAGCCGAGGCTGCCTTACTTTTGTGCAGGTTTATCTGGAGCAACCTCAGCACGAGTTTGCTCAGACTCCCCTGCCTCCATCACCGTGATGTTGGGATCCTCTCCGTCGCTATCCAGCAGAGCATCCTCCATCGACAAATTGCCCAGAGCCCCTGCGCAATTTGACGTGGCGGAAACCAGGCTTTCGGCGTCGGAGATTTCCGCTTCCAATTCGGGTGCCTCAATGTCCGTGTCCAAAGAGGCACTCGAAAGGGATGCGCGCTGTGCGTCCCCACGGTATACGTGAATTACGACCTCCCCGAGGCCGTAAAACACTCTTCCTTTGCTCCGTCTAAGGGGCTCGAGAGCTTCCTTATTCAGGGCTAACACGACCTGTCTCCTAGGTCCTACAGCGTCCTCGACTTGGATGACACCCCAGTCCTGCGTTGGGAGAGCCGGGTTCATCAGTTGCAGCATCCTGAGAATTCTCTCAGGTTCTGCTGGAACCGCTGGAACCCATGCCCTGGCCCTTGGCCGAGCCGGAATGTCCTTCCAGTCAACGACCTCGATAATCGCCCCGGGATAGACTTGTCCCAGCCTTGCGGCTGCTGCCTTGTACAGCGCAACAGACCTTGCGTCCTCGCAAGCGAGTACCTTGATTTGGCCCTGGTACCATCCTGCATCAGAACCTCGCGGCGGACTACCCGGAGACTCCATCAGCACGTCGAGAACGGCGTTGCCGATTTCATTCCGGACGTACGGCCACTGGTCTTTAGGGATTGCACCACGGTCATCCCCTCGGTCCAGGATTCCTATAAGGATCCGGCCCTTGGCTACCTCGGCAAAGCTGGGTTTGGCTACCGCGGGGTGATTCTGGTGCCTTTTCGGCGGTGGTTTGATATCCTCATCGGACCTTTGACGTTTATATGGGGTTGCGCTTGTTGGCAGAGAACCCCGAAAATTCGGCAGTAGAGCTCGCGCCCTTTCCAACGAATTCCTGGCGTTCTCTGACAGCGTTTCCAGCGGAACACCCACATACCTTGACAGGACTTTTGCAGCCCTTCTTTTGTTCCTGTGGAAAATTAACTATTTATACTATTTTATTGTAATGTAGATATAAAATTGTTGGACGGCCATAACCGTTTAGACGGTTAAGCGCCAATTAAGTAAGTAAGTAAGTAAGATATAAAATTCTCTTTTAACAGCCACATATTGTTTCAAATAAACTTTTCTAGTTATTTGGTAACATTTTAATACATCTTTGTAAAATTTAATGATGATTATAAATTTTAATTATTCAATATAGAAGGTTCGGATATCAAAGAGTGGCCTTTCTTTCTTTTTTCGCTACAAACTTTTTTATAATAATATCAAAATTTAACTGTCTTGCCAAAACGGATTCAACACGAAGCGTGGCAAGTCCTAAAATTCGCTCTTTAGATGAACAGGAGCTATGAAAGTGTTTAATTTTTGCAAGGACGCTGAAAGAACGTTCTGTATTAGCTACAGTGACAGGCATAGTGCAAAAGATACGTAAAGCAACACAAATGTTGGGGAAAATTGTATACACATTCTGAACATAGATGGCATTTAGCAATTCCAATGTTTACAGACCGTTATCACAATTTGCTTCGTAAATGTGTTTCAAGTGAATTATTTCACATTCTAAGCTTTCAGAAATGTCCGACTTGAATTTTTCGACAAATTTTGCTGCGCCGCCCGAACCGTAGTTTAATCCATGTCTTCAAATTGCCACAAAAAGGAAAACGTCTCGCTCAAATTTCTCATAGCTGCAAATCGTTCAGTAATGCCAGTGATTTCCGAATCAACGATAACCAGGAATGTATTGGTTATAAAATCAGACTCTGAATCATCTGTAATCATCTCATTTAAATAATCTTCAGAACGTCTTTTGGGTTTCCTCTTTCGAATGTCCGGAAACTTTGGCGAGATGTTCAATTGAATAGAAACTGCTTTGCATTCTTTTAAAATTGTTTCCCATTGGTTCCTGATCAACTTCAAATCAGCTAATAAGGCATCAAGATGTCGGACCTCAACATCTATGGTGGTGTCTCTAGCTTGGACGACCACGTTTCTTTCATTAATGGTAGTCAGTATTTTAACCAAATTGAGGACAGCAAGTTACATTCGCACTTGTTGATGTACTTGAGAATGCCGGTAACATCTCCGTATGCTTGCGCAGTCAAATTTTGGCTTTTGTATGAAGGACTATGAAGAGAGCTCGGTACATTTTTTTTGAGGATGTCCCATTTTTGTGGACTGCTGTTGAAAATAGTAAAACATTTTTGTACAACTCCGAAGAAAGTAATTGCAGCCGTACACCATTCTGCAGCATCAACACCACATAAATTGAGACTGTGGGTTGCACAAGGCGAGTAATCAGCTTTCGAGCTTTTGTCGAGAATGTGACGTAGTGCTCCGTTGTAAGCTCTTTTCATATTGGCGCCGTTATCGTACCCTTGTGCACGACAATCTTTTAATGGGATTTCATGTTTACCTCGAGTATGGCAAATTAGATCAGCGATTTTCTGACCAGTTTTTTGGTTACAATTCACGAAAGCCAAAACCGTTCTTGAATTTTGTAATTTGGTGCTTTCGAATTGAAATGGAGTTAGCGCAAAATGAACGTAGTCAACGTGACTAGCATCAGGCATAGCATCAACGATAATAGCAATAAAATTAAAGAAAAAAAAAAACTTTTTTAAAAATAAGCTTTTATTATTGGTTAATAAAATTAACTAAAAAGTAAACAATAAATTGACTCTAAAGAAATATAACACTTTATAAGTTCATTGTAAGCTTTAACGATAATTAGGCTTTTTCGTCTGCGACAAAAGAATTCTATATTGTACATAATTATATATTTTTAACATTAAAACTTTACACCTAAATTATTAAACCTTACAGTTTATATCACAGTTCGAATTGTTCTAATAAAAAACGTGTTGAATTTTGATGGTATAATTAAGAACATTTAGGATCTCCTTTCCTTGCTATCGCAATGTAACACGCTTTTATTAGAACAATTAGAACTGTGATATAAACTGTAAGGTTTAATAATTTAGGTGTAAAGTTTTAATGTTAAAAATATATAATTATGTACAATATAGAATTCTTTTGTCGCAGACGAAAAAGCCTAATTAGCGTTAAAGCTTGCAATGAACTTATAAAGTGTTATATTTCTTTAGAGTCAATTTATTGTTTACTTTTTAGTTAATTTTATTAACCAATAATAAAAGCTGATTTTTAATAAATTTTTTTTTTTCTTTAATTTTATTTTTTACTTTTTAATTCGTTTTATTAACAACTAATAGAAGCTTGTTCTTAGAAAAGCATTTTTCTTAAATTTAATTTAAATAGGAATTTTTTTAAATTTTTAGTAGGGTAAAATATTGTTTAAATTAGTTACGTAATCTTTACTTAGTTATTTGTAACGTTTCTCATTCTATCCATTTCTTTTAATGCACCAACTTACTTTTTAGTTAATTTTATTAGCCAATAATAAAAGCTTATTTTTAAAAAAGTTTTTTTCTTTAATTTTATTTTTTTCTTTAATTTTATTATATCATAATCCGAATATATTGGGGCATTCATAATCGAAATAAAATGTGACTAAGTTAGTTGAAGCATTTTTGACAGAGAGCACTATAAAATTATGTCAAACAGTGTTAAATAACTTAACTCTGCCTATGCCGTATTCAGTTTACAACTACTTATTGCAGATCTCTCATCTGTGGGTTAAATCTGTTTTAAAATAAAATTCTACTTTCGCTTAGCTAAAATTCCATCGCCAAAAATCTGTAAAACAAAATCAAGTGCGCAGAAAAGTATGCAACACTTACCGATAACAGCCTAACGGCGTTAGCGTACGTTGTATCACAGAATTTTTACACTTTGATCGTAAAAACTCATTATTCACTGTACCGCTATCGAAGTCTTTTAAATAATCTGGACTTTGATACAGAGTTGGTGGTATTGATGGAAGACTTTTTGAATATGAACCTTCATCAGTGTCACCACGAAAATTTTACGATTTCGGATTCATGTAAATACACATTTTTGTTTGATGTTTCAATTGTCTCCTCACTGTTCGAAGACCCAGACAAAAAATCATTATCAATATTCGTTGCTTTTGAAATTCGGCTTTAAATTTGCACATGGAACAACCAAAGACCCTCCTCGCGGCCCCCCTGAGAAACCGCGGGCCCGGGGGGAATCCGCCCGAATACGCTATTTACCATCCCTCTAGTAAGTTTTACTAAAAATAAGGGATCCATTTTAGCTATTTTTTAGTGGAAAAATGCGGGGTCAAAACATTGTCCTAGTTTGAAGTACATTTATATGATGCTGGGAACCTCCATAGTATTTTCATGACATATCATACATCCTTTATATTTTTCTGACTTGTTTCAAAATAGTTCACAAATAAAAGTAAAATCCGGACTTTTATTTATTAGTTTTGTTTTCTAAAACGAATAAACGTTCGGCCCTAAAACAATGGAACGGCTCATCCAAATGAGAAGAAATTTTAACAAAATATAGATTCTTCTAAATGTTGTGATTAGCAACCTTAATGGTCATTTGAAAGTTTTTGTTAGTAATATCAAAATTTTTAATAGAAAAACTTAAAACAACTCCCATAGCATCATACTCATACTTTTCCAAAGTACACTTCACCAGTTTTCCCCATACAGTTTGATCCAATTGAGATAATGATTTGATACACAGCTTTCCGTTGAAAACGGATTTTGTTTGAAAAAAAAAATAAATAGATACTTCAACCATCGTAGGAGTGCGGGTTAAAATCCCACTCCCGGGAGAAAAGGCTTTGAAGAGATTTACAAGGTATAATCGAAACAGCTGTTGCCATGTCCGTCCTGATGTGAATGGTTGGCTCAAGGGTTCCCAAATGGCGGACAAGGCAATAAATATGTACGACGATGGCTCCAAACTAGCGGGAGTTGAAGGGTCTGCACTGCGCTAATCCGAAAATAAACAGATTAAACTTTGCATCCTCACACAAAGTACCTACCTATTTTTATACTTTCCATGAAAATGAAATGGTAAATTAACTTTGGCACGAATCTCAAAATTGTAAGTCCTTAAAGGAAAATAGATAGGCCCGCCATTAAGTATACCGGAATAATCAGGATGAAGAGCTGAGTTGATTTAGCCATTTCTGTCTGTCCGTCTGGCTGTTTGTATGCCAACTAGTCCCTCAATTTTTGAGATATCTTGATAAAATTTGGTGAGCGGATGTATTTAGGTGTCCGATTAGACATTTGTCGGAACCGGCCGAATCGGACCACTATAGCATATACCCTCCATACAACCAATTTTTCAGAAAAAGAAGATTTTTGTCATATCCTCCTCAATTTATCAGATTGAAGCTTGAAACTTCACCATATACTTTCTTATATTGCACGTATTATTGTCTGAAAAAAAAAAAAATGGATGAGATCGATCGTATATATAGTATATATCCCCCACAACCGATTATTCAGATAAGAAACTTTTGGCAATTTCTACCCCATTTTAACAGCTATAAGCTTGAAATTTCACCAATTGCTTACGTATATAGTATATATTGTTGTGTGAAAAAATCATAGAGAGCGGTGGTATATATAGTATATATCTCATACAACCGATTGTTCAGATAAGAAACTTTTCGCAATTATTGTCCCATTTTAACAGCTAGAAGCTTAAAATTTCACCAAATGCATACCTATATAGCATATATTGCTGTCTGAAAAAATCATAGAGATCGGTGGTATATATATTATATACCATATATAAACTGTAATTTTTTCCCCATTTTTACGGCTAGAAGCTTCAAATTTCATCAAATACTTACGTTTACATCATATATTGTTGAAATACGTGATTTGTAGTCATAGTTTTTACATGCAGACCACAAAAAACGTGAAACCTTGCATCCTCACACAAAGTACCGACCTATTTTTTATACCTTTATATTAAGTCGCTTTCATGTTTGTCCCCTCATTTCCATACGAATTTTTGACCCACGGAAAAGTATTTTTCGGAAACTTCCCGTTGAGCTAGACACATGATACTTAGAGCATAATTCAGATCTGGGAGACATTACAATGCAAGCTAAAAAATCCGCTAGGTGGCGCACGGATCGAGATATACAGAAAATTAATTTTAAAATGGAAATTTTGCAATCGCCTTTAACTAACTTCCCGGTGATCCAGAGAATTGAAACTAAGCACATAGTTTGCGAGTCGACGGCACTACAATTCGTTGAAAACAAAATGCCGGAAGGTGGCAGACGAATCGAAATAAACGAAAATCCCTGAAAATCTCTGAAAAAACGCAGGGAATCTTGCGATCGATTTTTAAGTAACTTCCCAGTGAGCTAGAGGCCTGAAGCTTGGGCCGTGAGTCAGAACCCGGTGACAATGCAATATTTGAACAAAAAAATTTCGCTAGGTGGCGTATGGATCGAGATATTAAGAAAATTATTTAATATGGGAATCTTTCAATCCATTTTTAACTAACTTGCCGGTTACCTAGAAACTTGTAACTTAGCACATAGTTTGCGAGTCGATGGCGCTGCAATTCATGGAAAACAAAATGCCGCCAGGTGGCAGACGAATCGGTATAAACGAAAATCCCTGAAAAACGAGGGGAATCTTGCGATCGATTTTTGAGTAACTTGCCGGTGAGCTAGAGACTTGGGCCGTGGGTCAGAACCGGTGACAATGCAACATTTGATCAAAAACAAAAATTCGCTAGGTGGCGCACGCGGATCGAGGTATTAAGAGAATTAGTTTTGATTTGGGAATCTTTCAATCCATTTTTCCACCTTCCACCTTTATAGTTTTAAATCCCAAAATTCTTTTACAAGAGCTATTGTTAAAGTTTTTTAGTCAAAATTCAACAAGATTATGTCTGTATTAAAGGAAAAATTGCCTTCTATTTTTTGGTCCATTTATATAAAGGTAGTCCTTAAAATTTTTTTATCATCTTTTTATTTATTTCAATTTATTTTAAAATCGGTTAGGTATGTACATCTTTTCACTATATATTTCTTATCTTATACATCCGATTATTTGGATATTTCGAATGGGATAAGATTATTGTTCAGCCCAATTAATGAAAGGTATGAAGGCACAGCCGATGACAGTCCCGTCCTTATTTGTTTTAGATAGACTTTGCAAATCTGTATAAGCAAAAATGTTTCGCATATGTTAAATTTGATAAGATTTCTTCTGTGTCTGATATTTGCGGCTTACAGAGTAGTGACGCCGCCTTCTAGAGAACAGAGATAAGGGAAATGCAAAATTTCTTGATCACCAAAGTTTTAGGCTTTAGATGTAATACAATTGCGCGTCAACTCTCACTAATTTCTGAATAAAATGTTCCTTCTTTTATAAATCATGTCAGTAATGTTTACATATATCTTTGTTTTTCCAAAATATTTACTTTATTTTTGTATACATATTTTAATGCTAAGGCTACTTAAGGTGACATATTACAAGATTTATGCGGGTGCAACCCCTTAATCAAGTATCATCCGAAATGTCTATATTCCAGGTTGGTAAACACATTGTAGGGTTCTTATTATCTTTATTTAACTTTGTATTTTAGTTACTTTGAACTTTTTAATTTTTAAATGTATTATCAATATTTTAAGTTTCAATATTGATTTTCAATTTTCAAAAATTTTCATTGTTGTGAAAAATAAAAAAAAAATATTGACGTATACTTTTAGGCGTTTTAAAAAATATAATTTAAAGTTTTGCTATAAAATAAAAACGTGGTTTCAATAACTACATTGGCGATCAGCCAGACTTTTAAATAGCTCACGAACGTTAATAGCGCGTAATCGCGTAAAATTTTACAATCGTTTTTCATCAAATGAAGTTGCAGAATTTGAGCTAGTTTCTCGTCATACTTGTTTAGTGTTTTAACCTAAAAGTGTAGTAAATTGACAAAAGAAAAACTTGAAGCAGTGTAGTGCGCTGTTGGAAAAACTCAATAACAAGAAAAGTGTTTTAATATAAAGGCAACTAAAAAGTCACCTAAAAAGCTTACAACACATAAGCCAAACGCAACGATAACCAGACATTTACTTAATAAACAATAAGCACCGCATCCTAAAGAACTAAATTAGAGCTTCGTTAGCCACGTGTACCCAGTGAGCCAAGTCACAGTCAAGCAGAGTTCGAACTTTGCTTGTCACACGCAAAAAAACAAAAAAAACCGAAAAGCGCGTCTATTTCTTTTGTACGTTCTACGTAGCGTCCTTACATATAAACTTTAAAAACATCAACAACAGTTCGATCAGCGATCCAATCATTAACATATACCTACATACATAGAACGCGTATTTAATTGAATTCGGAGCAGTGACAACAACTATAACTAAAAAATACCAATGACCAAACATTGTATAACGAAAATTGGAAAATTTCAATAAAGGGTGAAGGACTACTGCACAACTAAATTTTTTGAAAGCAGCGGAGTGCATTTTCACAAACTACTGTCATACTTGATTTGCCATTGCACAATACATTGTCCAATTTCATCAATCAATTTTAAAGCCATTACACAATACATTGTCCAATTTCATCAATCAATTTTAAAGCCATTGCACAATATATTGTCAAATTTCATCAATCAATTTTAAAGCAATTACACAATTTAAAAGGGAATAAAATCTTGGAAGAAGAATTTTGAGGTTGGTTTGTTCTAAGTTAAATATATATTGTTTATTTAAACAGTTATTATAAAATTCAAATATATTTTTTTTTAATATTGATATTTAATATTTTACTAATGTTTCATTCTCCACGACACAATATACACACTTCTACACTCACACAAAATTTAAATGATTCGCTTATTGATTTACAGATTAATTCTTCTCAAGAAGAATTAGTAAATCCATATGCAAATCAAAATAATTCTGAAATTTGTGCTACATCTGTCAAACTTCCACAATTTTGGACTAGTAGTCCAGAAGCGTGGTTTATACACGCTGAAACACAATTTAGCACCAAAAATATAACTCAAGAGAATACCAAATACGAACATATTATAACAGCACTTCCACAAGACGTAATAGTAACAATTTTAGATTTTATCCAAAACCCTCCCCTCACTAACAAGTTTAGTGAACTCAAAAAAGTTTTAATAGAACGACATTCTCTTAGTGAAAATTCAAAGCTTGATAAAATCTTAAATGATTCTGAAATGGGTTATCGCAAGCCCTCGGAATTTTATCGGTCATTAACGTTGTTAGCTGGTTCAAATTTTAGTGAAAATATTTTAAATAGAATTTGGTTGAGAAAACTTCCCAAAAATTGAAATGCAATTTTGGCTAGCTCAAGTTCTAATAATATTAATGAATTAGTAAAATTAGCGGATAACATTTTTGAAGTTATGAATAAAAAAGAAGTTTTCTCAGTAAATACAATATCAGATACAAAAGCTCAAAATTCAGTTATTGAAAATCTAGTTAAAACCACTTCTTTAATGTGTGAAAGTTTTCAGAAAACATAACATTTCTGGAACAGGTATTCTACCTTCCGATGAAAAGGTATCAGTTATTCGCAATTTCGAACGTCCAAAATCAGTTAAGCAGGCATAGAAATTTATTGGTATGGTAAATTATTATCATAGATACATTCCAAAACTAGCAGAATTTACAAACAAAATTTATGATCTAATTAACAAAGTAAATAAGAAACGTGACAAAACTTTGATATGGGACGAGAATTCGAATGAAGCTTTTGAATGCATTAAAGATAAATTTGCATCTACGATATTGTAAAATCATTTTAACAAAGATGCTGTTACGGTCTGCTGCTACGGTCTACGGCTACGACCCACTTGGGAGCGTGTTCACGGGAACACACCTAGCGATGTGGAAAAGGTTGCGATGAAAAATATCGGAAAAGAAGGGAACAGACAGACCGGCCATCACTAGAAGACGGAAAAAAAGAAAAAAAAAAGGAAAAAAAAACCACCACGAGTTTCCGAGGAAGAAAAAACTTTCTTTTCCTTTTTGCTGGCGGTCTGAAGCGGTAGAGCACACAACCCTCGTGACCAAAAAGTGGTCAAGTGAAAAATTACAGGATACTTAAGTGCATCCACATATAGTTGGTGGAACTGACGAGCGCGTTCTCAAATACAGATAGTTCACCATCAAAATTTGGGCGGTTTATAGCAATCGTAAAACACTCCTCTACATATGTTCATCGTATTTTCGGAATTCCTCAAAGCCGTGCTTATATACATAGCCAAATTTTGAAAGGCTAAGGAGCTACATACGGGAAGTTTACATTTTAACGTTTTAACCCGAAAATTGTCTCCGAAATGAGTGAATTCAATTAAAAACGAAGTAAGCTAGCCGGTGGCCACGTTGAAACCGTTTTAACCTACTCTCAGGACGTGCTAAATTCCCGAACATCGTGAATACTAATAAATAGTAATTGGAAGGCATCGGCGTTGCCTTCTCCGCGTATGCGAGGAGCGCGGGAATGTTGGAATATTCCCAACGATTGCCACGTAATATACACGGTTCCTCAACTTAGCAATAGTGGTGTTGGCTTAGCGGTGTCATTTCCATCCACACCAACTGCAATAGCACCAACCATATCCAGTGACCCCGGCACCGTCATATGCCAAGACGCCAGACGTACCACTCCTAGAGTGACATATCAACAAACACAGCGCCATTCACCACAGCAACATATTAATGATACACAACAATTGCAACAATTACAATTGCAACAACAAACGCAAAACCATCATCTAAACGAGCTGAGCAAATATTGGGTGGTGTCCAATGGTCAAGCATTGCCCTATAACATTCTACCTAATGGCACGATAATCACACCTCATCAACGCCAGCCAGCAACATCTGAGCAACATACGCACACTCAGCAGCAGCAAGTTCAGCAGCAGCAACAGCAACAATAACAGTACCAACACCAACTACAACAACAACGTTTGAAACTGGGTGAGTCCGTTCCAACTCGGTGAAATTGTATTATGTATCTATGTGAAGTGATAAAATTCGTCACTTACAGATTATCGTTTCAAATTTTTGTAATTCATTCCAAGCACGCTTAATGAACCTAAAGACCCCTTTCTGTAACTCGATTCGAACGTACGGTATATGCATTCGGACACTTTGGTGCTCTTAACTCTGTTGACCCGTCGGATAAGTGCAATGTAAAACCCGTTCTGCAATCTTGCGAATAAGAACCATTGTTCTGTAAAGCTTGTGAAAGGTCAATACAGTCAAGAAATAGAAAACCAAAATTATGAAAGTGTGAGTTCTGCAGATAATTTTATTCCAGTCGAGTTACAGAATAGTGTCACTAGTATATATAGTACCTTACATATTTGAATGTGTCACTCGGAACCGTAATTTTTTTTTATACTTACCTGCGAAAGCCATGTAAATGGGTAATGCATTACACATTAGCGACATAGGCCTTTCTGCGAGAGTAATAACCTAGATGCAACAAGGGTTGGGGAGTGATGTCCTTTTGAACCTGGAACAATAAACTCGTTTCAGACGTTTTTTTTTATATTTTCAAATAACGTCGCGAATGAACCCTTGCACAAAAAAGGAAGAAGAGGAAGAATTCCCCAAATTAAATGAAATACATAAAAATGAATTTAATGTAATTGCACTAGTAATTAAAAACCAAAAGATATTTAGTACATTCAAAATATCTTCTACACTATATACGAAGCCACTAGGCTGTAAGACATATAAGGAGTTGAATCCGAATAATTGTATGCGATGTAAATGTAATTCGGAATAAACGTAAACTCTAGCATCACATGTGAAACTTAGAAATTCTCGATAGAATCCTAAAAATTTAATGCATAAGTTATTAATTAGTATGAACTGTCAATAAATCTAAATTGTAAATGGGAATGCTGAGGTCTCCTTTCTTTTAGAGGGCACCTAAGGTATACAGGTAAGGGGCCACCGAAAGATTAGGTGCGTCGGTGGCCATGGATTTTGAGGGTGGGACTAAGCACCGGGCGTCGCAACACCACCCGCGGCGCCCCCTATGTATATTCGGCCCTTTTCTTTTTTATTTTTAATTTTTTCAGCTTTTTTGTTATTGGTTGGTTTTTCAGCGGTTTTTTTTTAATTTGATTTTCAGCGTTAGTAACCGGCCATGTCCGGTTCGGTAGTACTTTTTTGCGTCAGTTTTTTTTTGAATTTGAATTTAAAATTTTGGAATGTTAACGGTCTGTCCGTGACATCCGGTTCAGCCGGATGTTGTTTTATTTTGTATTGATAAGCGTTTTGAGTCGGTCTCTGCGCTTCTGCCAGGTTTTTGAATTTGACAGCTGCTCGTTTTGATAGGCATGATAGGAACATTTTTCTGTTTATGGCGCAGGAACAGTAAGGTTGGCAAGGACCCGCCCCAGCCGACAATGACTAGCCACTGTGCACCAACACATCATGCCGACCGCCTTCCTTACTGATTCCATCGTAAATGCGTTACCATAACAGATGGCGCCCAACGTGGCGCCTGAGGCGCTGGCCGCGAGGGTCAGTCGGGTCAACCGGTGAAGTTGACCATCCCACCAGTCCGAGTGAGCAGCCACAGAGCTGCCACCTACGTTGCGGTGGGATGGTTGGACGGATCAGGTTGTCCGGGCTGGTCATCGGGGGCAGTGGCCGAAGGAGCCACGGACTTTACGTCAGTCTCCGGATTTTTTTTTATTATTTCACCCAGTGAGGCAGTGCTGCACGCACCTTATTTTTTTTGTAAGGGGGTTTTTATTTTCCCGGAATGTTGTCCGTTAGTCGGCTTAGGTAATATATATGTCCGCTAATTGGGTTTCAGTTTTTTTTTGTAATGTAAAATTTTTTTTCTCTTGTATTTGCCGAATTTTGTGTCGTCAGTGTGAGTGCGTGTATGTATGTGGAAAAAGAACCCCGGCTCATCCCGCGCCCCAGGTGGTAGTTTAGAATACCACCTGGACTGTGGAGGGTTGAGCTGGGATTCAGAGTGGCACTCCTTCCTGTCCCGCCAGACTGGGGGAGCGGTTCCGAAACCGCTCCACCCATTGCGGCGGAGGCAGGAGGGGTGTCCAGTAAAAATGAACGGGAGGCCTCAACACCCCCAACCAGTCCCAGGGGCAAGCCCCTGGAGACTGCCCCTGCGTTGCGGCTGGGCGTGTTGAGACCAACCCGTGTGTGCCTGGAGTGACCCTAGTGGCCTCAAACCGGTCTCGGAGGGGGGCCTTAAGACCCCCTTCGCACTGCGGTTGGGAGCACTAGGGCCAAGTATGAATGTGTTTGTAGTAAATTTTTTCTCAACCAGTAGCCCAGGTGCCTTCTGGGAATGGGACGTCAGCGTTCCCATTACAATTGCTACCAAGTTTTCTAAACTCCTCGCGTAATTTTTATATGCACATTTTTTTTTCCCAAGGCATCGCCTAAAATATAAGGTAAAAGGGGGAATTCTGATTTTTTTTGTTGACCCCTAACTGCGCTACGCGGCAAAAGTTTTTTTAACTACTACGTAACGAGCTACATTTTTTTTTATATAATTATTTTCGATTATGTCACGCGAGCAATCGTTCGGCCAACCGGGGCGAAATACTCCGTTCGGGAGTGCGGGAGGGTTCCGGGGAAACCAAAACCGGGGCGGTGCTAATAGGGGGGCTTTTTCGAAAGCAAGGCGTCCTTTGGTGGTGCATACCCCAGTAGGAGGATCCTACGGAAATCCCGCGGGGACTCATATAGGCTCGGGCCCGAACGACGACCGCGACAAACTGGACATACCTGTAAGCACCAGCAATTTAAATGCATCGCTGCTAAACACACACAACATCTCGGGGATAATGACCAATGTGTCGAACTATGCACCAGATGGAGCGGGTGCCTTACCACCAAATCAAGAGGTTGGAAATTTTGGGGACGCTACCAGCGATCAGGCGAACCTCCTAGGAATGCAGGACGAAGCCACTCGTGGAGGCTCGTGGGTGGACGTGCTACACCAACTGTTCCAGGCTTCGCAGGAGGAAATGCGGAGAGAGATGGGCTCAATTAGAGCCAACATGGCCCAGCTCAACGCCGCTCTCGAATCCACGCAGCAAGCACACCAGCAACACAGGAACGCAAGCAGGATGGACCGTAACCCATTGCCATCGGTAGTACCGCCAATGTACCCGACTCCAAGCAGCATAACAGTAAAACCGCAGGAGTGGAAAATCGCATTCGACGGCACTGGGAGTGTAAGCGATTTCCTCTTCAAATTAAACACCTTGTGTGAGCGCACACAATGCCCTGACGAACAAATAATGGCCAGTTTCCACTTATTCCTTTCGGGACGAGCCGAAGAATGGTACTGGCTGTTCACAAAACAAAACCCAAATGCGACATATGCCTTTTTGTGCTACTCCTTAAAAAGAGAGTTTGGCACCTTGAAAACGGACCACGAGATCATGATGGAGATCTCCATGCGCAAGCAAAAGGCAAGTGAGTGTTATGACGTGTTTCACGCGGACATAATCTCCTTGAACGCGCGCTTAAGGGAGCCGATGTCAGAGCTTCTACTGATTGACATAATAAAAAGGAACGTCAACAGTAGCCTTAAGCTAATGCTTTTTAATGCGGACGTAAGGAACCTCCATGATCTGCGCGATGTAGCACGCCGAGGTGAACAAGTGCTGAAAGAGAGCAAGCTGCTGGGAGCCAATTACTCAGGACGGCATGTAAGCGAGGCACGCGTGACAACCCCGGACATGAAGATGGAAGGCGAGGACGGCGAGATAGATCCCCAGATAGAGGCGCTGGAATATAGACGCAGCAGAAGACCGGACTACTCGGGAATCCAGTGCTGGAATTGCCAGGGAATGGGGCACTCCTATATATATTGCGAGGAACCCATAAAAAGTCCTTTTTGTTTTAAATGTGGGTATAAGGGTGTATTCACTCCTAAATGCCCTAGGGACCATCGCAGGCAGGGAAACCAGTACCCGAGCGAGAAGATGGGGGAACCTCGTTCGGCTTCATAGCTCCCACATCAGCCAGTGCTCGAGGCGTCGTCCCGTGCGCTGAACCAGAGGGCGAATCTCTGCATGGAGGTGGTGAGCTTCCGAGGTGCAGTAGTACCCTGGCAGAAGAACCCTCGACTGTAATAATAACCTTCCCCGATAGTACTGACGATTCGAATAGTTCTGAATCCGAGAGTCGAACGTCCTCTTTCACGATGGGCGAGCAAATCAAAATCCTGCGACGCCAGCATAGGGATGTCGCGTGCCAAACGCAACTTTTCCCAACCCTAAAAGAAAGGGAGGATAGGTATGAACAAATGAGACATACCATTTTTGACCAATATCCGGTATCGGACAATATTTTGAAGTGTAGGAAGAGATACCACCGGAGAGTACAGGAGCGTAGACTGCTGCAAGCCACCACGTTAACGCTTACAGAGGACGAAAGGCCTTTAGTAAAGGCTAAAATTAAAAATAGTTTTCTTGTAGGGTTGTTGGACTCGGGAGCCAACGTCTCCATCTTAGGGAAGAATGGATTAGAATTCCTAAAGGGTAACGGCTTCGAATATCAGCCCTTACATGCGTTCGTATATACCGCAGGCGGCAACAAGCAAAAAATTTTAGGCTCAGTATCTCTACCGGTCACTTTTAAAAATACCACAAAGATTATTCGTTTTTACCTTGTTCCCTCATTGCTCCAAGAAGCATACTTCGGGGTAGATTTTTGGAGAGCATTTGCGTTAGCTCCCGAAATATTCCCGAGCGTAGAGTGTTTAGAGACTAGGCTTGAAAAGGAAGAGGAACTTAACCTCCATGAATTGTCACCAGAACAGAAATCAGAATTGCGAAAAGTCATCGAGACGTTTCCTTCGTACGAGAAGTTAGGCCTAGGGCAAACTAAATTAGTGGAGCATCACATCGACACCGGTGATGCTGTGCCTATAAAAAGCAAGCATTTTCCTCTTTCGCCGCCGAGGCAAGCCGAAGCTTTTAGAGAACTAGACAGGTTACTACAGTTAGGAGTTATAGAAGAATCCAACTCCCCGTGGTGTAGTCCTGTAGTACTGGTCCGGAAACCAGGCAAAGTCAGGCTGTGCATAGATTCGAGAAAGGTCAACGCGGTGACTAAGAAGGATTCGTACCCCCTGCCTCATATCAACGGCTTATTGAGCAGACTGAAAGATACGCATTTTATTAGTGGCATTGATCTGAAAGACGCGTTCTTCCAGATCAAATTGACAGAGTCCTCGAAGGAAAAAACAGCATTCGCAGTTCCGGGGAGGCCTCTGTACCACTTCAAGGTGATGCCATTTGGTCTGTGCAATGGACCGCAGACTATGAGTAGGCTGATGGACAAGGCGATCCCTTCGCGTCTGCGAGAGAACGTCTTTGTCTACCTGGACGATCTGATGGTATGTAGCACTAATTTTGAGGATCATCTAAAATTGCTAGCGGAAGTGGCGAACTGTTTGAGAGATGCAGGTCTGACAATAAATGTGGAAAAAAGTAAATTTTGTCAGAAAGAAATACGCTACTTAGGGTATTTGATAGGCAGCGGGTGTCTGAAAGTGGATCCGGGAAAAGTAGAAGCAATACAAAACTTCCCGATCCCTAAATCCCCTCGGCAAGTGCGTAGGTTTGTGGGCATGGCGAATTGGTACCGAGCATTTATTACCAATTTTGCTGACTTGGCAGGTCCCTTGACCGACTGTCTCCGCAAGTCAGCAGGCCCGTTTAAACTCACTCCTGAAGCTATAGAGGCGTTCGAAAAACTAAAAGTAGCTTTGAGTTACGCCCCTGTTTTGGCCCAACCAGACTTTTCAAGGGAATTCGTGATACAATGTGACGCTTCCAAAATAGGTGTTGGCGGAGTATTGTTTCAGGTCGATGATGATGGCGCTGAGCATCCAATCGCATTCGTGTCGAAAAAGCTGAATAATGCTCAACGCAATTATACAGTAACCGAGCTGGAATGTCTTGCAGCCATAATTAGCGTGAAGCGTTTCCGACCCTATGTCGAAGGATTACCTTTTCGGATTATTACGGACCACTCCAGTCTCAAGTGGTTGATGACACAAAAGGACTTGAGCGGGAGGTTGGCGAGATGGTCACTCTTACTGCAAAGATACGATTTTAGAATGGAACATCGTAAGGGCACCCTGAATGTAGTACCAGACGCGCTGTCGCGTTTTGACGTTGACGAGTTAACTTTCACTACCACACCCGGAGAAATAGACTTAGTCTCTCCCGAATTCGCCAGCAAGGAGTATTTAGACTTAATTCGGACCGTCACCGAAAACGAGGAATCACTTCCGGATTTACGAGTGGTGGACGGTGTAATTTTCAAAAGAGTTAAGTTTCGTAAGGGGATGGAAGGGGAAGAAGACTCGCTGTGGCGTTTATGGTTGCCAAAAGGGTTGACTGAGGAAGCAGTGAGATTAGCACATGACGCTAACCGGAGTTACCATGGCGGATGGCTGAAAACCTTAGAACGTGTTAGGCAGAAGTACTTCTGGCCGCAGCAGGCTAAGGACGTCAGGGACTACGTCCAGCGTTGTGACACCTGCAAAACGGTAAAACCCACCAATCAGCAGTCGAGACCACCTATAGGGAGTGCCTTTGAATCCGAAAGGCCATTTCAGCGGTTGTATTGCGACTTTCTAGGGCCGTATCCGAGATCTAAGCGGCGAAATCAATTTCTTTTCATAGTACTAGACCATTTTTCAAAATACGTTTGGCTAAAGCCCATGCAGAGAGCTACCACTGTTAACGTTATAAATTACTTCGCTTCAGAAATTTTTCCGGCTGTAGGGGTCCCTGAGTTTATTCACAGTGACAATGGTAAACAGTTTATCTCTAAGGAAATGAACCAATTTTTTGCAAACTACGGGGTGACGCACGTGAGGACGGGGCTATATTCTCCCCAAGCGAACGCATCCGAACGCGTCAACAGAGAAATTGTTTCTAAGATTAGGATTTTCCTAAAAGATAAACCTGACCATACTAATTGGGATAAGCATATACCCGAAATTTTATCAGTTTTGAGAAGTGATTTTCATACAGCGATTCAGTGTTCTCCGTACTTTGCATTATATGGCCAAAACATGGTCCAACATGCCTCAACGTACAACATTTTAGGGAAACTCGGCAGCCTTCGAGAAGACCAGGTTACGGTAGTAAGCCGAGCTGACAAGTTGACTAATATTCGTGAGCAGATCCGCAGAAATTTAGATCAGGCCAAAGATAGGGGAGTAACCACCTATAACAAGCGCTCTAGACACGTCAACTATAAGGAAGGTCAGGAAGTTTTCCGGAGAAACTTTGCCTTAAGTAATTTTAAACAGGGCATTAATGCCAAATTCCTACCCAAATACCTGAAGTGTCGCGTGCTTCGAAAAATAGGTAACGCATTGTATGATCTCGAGGACCTAAACGGGAAATTGATAGGTCGCTTTCACGCGTCGGACATTCGCCCGCAATGAACTAGAAAACGTTTCTTTTGCCAATTTACAATTTGATTTTTTTTATACACCCACCAATTGGACCTTTTTTTTGTCTGGGCGTTTTGGCGGTCGGGGACATCTCGCCCAGTATTCTCCCCGAGCACTGACCTCATAGGTTGTTCACACGCGTACTCACCGAGGACCGTGAACACCCTGGCAGTCCACGCTTAGGTCGGACTAGCCTTTCGGAGTTTGGACGAGTTCTCCTTTACCAAAATGTCTACGAAAATTTTTTTTTTGTCTTGCCTTTTGTGGGGGCGATAACCACTAAAACCTTTCGGAGTTTTGACGAGTTCTCCATAACAAATGTCTAATTGCCGCAAAGCCCTTTTAAACTAGGAAACAGAATTAATTCCCAAATTTGACTTAACTTTTTTGATGGACCCATGTTGCCCGGCTAGCTTCGTAGTAGGACTTTGAGACTCTTATCTCAGGGGTGAGTCGTGCCCCACGTTGCTTGTCGTCGGAGATCCCTGGCAGTGGCTTCCCACAGAGGATCCGGTTTCCTGTTCGCTTCATCGTCAGGTCTTCAAAGCGAAGCAGGTTTGTTACGGTCTGCTGCTACGGTCTACGGCTACGACCCACTTGGGAGCGTGTTCACGGGAACACACCTAGCGATGTGGAAAAGGTTGCGATGAAAAATATCGGAAAAGAAGGGAACAGACAGACCGGCCATCACTAGAAGACGGAAAAAAAGAAAAAAAAAAGGAAAAAAAAACCACCACGAGTTTCCGAGGAAGAAAAAACTTTCTTTTCCTTTTTGCTGGCGGTCTGAAGCGGTAGAGCACACAACCCTCGTGACCAAAAAGTGGTCAAGTGAAAAATTACAGGATACTTAAGTGCATCCACATATAGTTGGTGGAACTGACGAGCGCGTTCTCAAATACAGATAGTTCACCATCAAAATTTGGGCGGTTTATAGCAATCGTAAAACACTCCTCTACATATGTTCATCGTATTTTCGGAATTCCTCAAAGCCGTGCTTATATACATAGCCAAATTTTGAAAGGCTAAGGAGCTACATACGGGAAGTTTACATTTTAACGTTTTAACCCGAAAATTGTCTCCGAAATGAGTGAATTCAATTAAAAACGAAGTAAGCTAGCCGGTGGCCACGTTGAAACCGTTTTAACCTACTCTCAGGACGTGCTAAATTCCCGAACATCGTGAATACTAATAAATAGTAATTGGAAGGCATCGGCGTTGCCTTCTCCGCGTATGCGAGGAGCGCGGGAATGTTGGAATATTCCCAACGATTGCCACGTAATATACACGGTTCCTCAACTTAGCAATAGTGGTGTTGGCTTAGCGGTGTCATTTCCATCCACACCAACTGCAATAGCACCAACCATATCCAGTGACCCCGGCACCGTCATATGCCAAGACGCCAGACGTACCACTCCTAGAGTGACATATCAACAAACACAGCGCCATTCACCACAGCAACATATTAATGATACACAACAATTGCAACAATTACAATTGCAACAACAAACGCAAAACCATCATCTAAACGAGCTGAGCAAATATTGGGTGGTGTCCAATGGTCAAGCATTGCCCTATAACATTCTACCTAATGGCACGATAATCACACCTCATCAACGCCAGCCAGCAACATCTGAGCAACATACGCACACTCAGCAGCAGCAAGTTCAGCAGCAGCAACAGCAACAATAACAGTACCAACACCAACTACAACAACAACGTTTGAAACTGGGTGAGTCCGTTCCAACTCGGTGAAATTGTATTATGTATCTATGTGAAGTGATAAAATTCGTCACTTACAGATTATCGTTTCAAATTTTTGTAATTCATTCCAAGCACGCTTAATGAACCTAAAGACCCCTTTCTGTAACTCGATTCGAACGTACGGTATATGCATTCGGACACTTTGGTGCTCTTAACTCTGTTGACCCGTCGGATAAGTGCAATGTAAAACCCGTTCTGCAATCTTGCGAATAAGAACCATTGTTCTGTAAAGCTTGTGAAAGGTCAATACAGTCAAGAAATAGAAAACCAAAATTATGAAAGTGTGAGTTCTGCAGATAATTTTATTCCAGTCGAGTTACAGAATAGTGTCACTAGTATATATAGTACCTTACATATTTGAATGTGTCACTCGGAACCGTAATTTTTTTTTATACTTACCTGCGAAAGCCATGTAAATGGGTAATGCATTACACATTAGCGACATAGGCCTTTCTGCGAGAGTAATAACCTAGATGCAACAAGGGTTGGGGAGTGATGTCCTTTTGAACCTGGAACAATAAACTCGTTTCAGACGTTTTTTTTTATATTTTCAAATAACGTCGCGAATGAACCCTTGCACAAAAAAGGAAGAAGAGGAAGAATTCCCCAAATTAAATGAAATACATAAAAATGAATTTAATGTAATTGCACTAGTAATTAAAAACCAAAAGATATTTAGTACATTCAAAATATCTTCTACACTATATACGAAGCCACTAGGCTGTAAGACATATAAGGAGTTGAATCCGAATAATTGTATGCGATGTAAATGTAATTCGGAATAAACGTAAACTCTAGCATCACATGTGAAACTTAGAAATTCTCGATAGAATCCTAAAAATTTAATGCATAAGTTATTAATTAGTATGAACTGTCAATAAATCTAAATTGTAAATGGGAATGCTGAGGTCTCCTTTCTTTTAGAGGGCACCTAAGGTATACAGGTAAGGGGCCACCGAAAGATTAGGTGCGTCGGTGGCCATGGATTTTGAGGGTGGGACTAAGCACCGGGCGTCGCAACACCACCCGCGGCGCCCCCTATGTATATTCGGCCCTTTTCTTTTTTATTTTTAATTTTTTCAGCTTTTTTGTTATTGGTTGGTTTTTCAGCGGTTTTTTTTTAATTTGATTTTCAGCGTTAGTAACCGGCCATGTCCGGTTCGGTAGTACTTTTTTGCGTCAGTTTTTTTTTGAATTTGAATTTAAAATTTTGGAATGTTAACGGTCTGTCCGTGACATCCGGTTCAGCCGGATGTTGTTTTATTTTGTATTGATAAGCGTTTTGAGTCGGTCTCTGCGCTTCTGCCAGGTTTTTGAATTTGACAGCTGCTCGTTTTGATAGGCATGATAGGAACATTTTTCTGTTTATGGCGCAGGAACAGTAAGGTTGGCAAGGACCCGCCCCAGCCGACAATGACTAGCCACTGTGCACCAACACATCATGCCGACCGCCTTCCTTACTGATTCCATCGTAAATGCGTTACCATAACAATGCTAAATTATCTTTAACAGTTGATGCATCTAGCACATCGATTGGGGCGTTATACAACAAAATTACAATAATAAAATTGAGCCCATTGCATTGTTTTCTAAAAAACTTTCTCCAACTGAAATAAAGTATAGTGCTTTTGATAGGGAGTTATTGGCGATTTATTTAAATATAAAACATTTTAGATATCTTTTGGAACGACGACAATTTACAGTTTATACGGACCATAAACCTTTGACTACTGCTTTAAATTCAAAAACAGAACGAAGTCCTAGACAAACGAGACACTTGGAATTTATAGCACAATTTACTGATGACATACAGTACATTAAAGGAGAATCCAATGTTGTAGCAAATACGCTATCTAGAGCTTTTGAGGTTAATGCAATATATAATACAGAACTGAATTTTAAAATTTTACAAACTGAACAACAAAAAGATGATGACTTAAATCAACTTGTATCTGATTCTCAATATCTAAATTTAAAGTTAATTAATATTCCGATTTTAAATTTTAATATTTGGTTTGAAATTTCAGGAGAAACTCCTAGGCCATTTGTACCGAGTAATTTGCGAAAGACAGTATTTTGATATTTTACATGGAATAGCACATCTGGGTACAAGAGCTACACGACGGCTCATAATTAAAAAATATTATTGGCCTAATATGAATAAGGATATTAATATTTGGTCAAAAGAGTGTCTTAATTGTCAAAAGTCTAAAGTTTATCGTCATACAAAATCCCCTGTTGTCAAAATTCAAATTCCCAAAAATAGATTTGAACACATCCATTTAGATATAGTTGGACCATTACCTATTTCAAAAGGACATCGCTATATTTTAACGATTATTGAAAGATTTACCCGTTGGCCTGAGGCATATGCATTAAAAGATATTTCAGCAACTACAATTGCAAATAAGTTTTTTAGATAATATATTTCTCGGTTTGGAGTTCCGTTAAAAATAACAACTGATCAAGGTAGTCACCAAATTACAACATCCGCATATCACCCTCAAGGAAATGGTATGGTTGAAATGTTTCATAGACAATTAAAGACTACTATAATTGCTAGAGAGGACACAAATAATTGGTATGACGAGTTACCTGTCATATTACTTGGTTTGCGATCTATTTACAAAGAAGATATTTCGGCTACACCAGCGGAAATGGTTTTCGGTCAGAATTTACGTTTGCCAGCGGATTTTGTTGTGCCATCAGCTAAAAATTTCTCATCAATTGAAGTTTTAAGTAATTTACGTGAACATTTTCGAAATGTTAGATCAAATTTAAGTCATCATAAAGATGCTGATACTGGAATTTATGTTCTAAAAGATCTTCAAACTTGTAAATTTGCATTCGTTCGAGTCATTAATAAACATTCATTACAACAACCATATGAAGGACCTTACAAAATTGTGGAAAAAGACCAAAAATGTTTTAAACTTGAAATAGATAATAATATTAAAACTATTCCTATTGATAGATTAAAACCTGCAATAATTGAGGCAACAGACACAAACAACACCAAGAAAAGAGAGTTACATTCAATTTGTTTAATGATAAATTTTCTTGAAGGGGGAGTAATGTAGGGTTCTTATTATCTTTATTTAACTTTGTATTTTAGTTACTTTGAACTTTTTAATTTTTAAATGTATTATAAATATTTTAAGTTTCAATATTGATTTTCAATTTTCAAAAATTTTCATTGTTGTGAAAAATAAAAAAAAAATATTGACGTATACTTTTAGGCGTTTTAAAAATATAATTTAAAGTTTTGCTATAAAATAAAAACGTGGTTTCAATAACTACACACATTATTATTGATATACATATTTTTTCGCATTAACGATAAATTATAAATAAAATATATGCCTTTGAAAACAATATTTTCCACCGACACATTACCTTGCATATTTCATCCCCTTTATTTCAAAAACTTTCTTTTACATATTTGAGAGTCCCCTTAACGGATTTCTAAGATAAGGATGAAACAAATGAGATGTTATAACATTTGTTTTCCAATTTTTCAAGTCGCTAACAATTGCTGAGTTATCGGCATTAGAGATATGGTAACTCTCAGATTAAAAAACGAAAACAGTTCGATAATAAATTAGCAGCACTCCCATAACAAATCGATAACTTTTTGTTAAATAATGGAGAACCTTCCGAAAAATTATCCACAAATTTAGATAACAAAACTATAACTTTTCAATGAAGAATGGGTAACTCATTTATAACCTTTTGCTATCGACAAAAAAATTAGGAAACTTCGATAACAAACAGATAACTTCATCGATAACAAACAGATTCCTTTCCCTTTTCTTTTCTTTATCTTCCTTTCCTTTCCTTTTCTTTTCTGTTCTTTTATTTTCTTTTCTTTTCTTTTCTTTTCTTTTCTTTTCTTTTCTTTTCTCCTCTTTTCTTTTCTTTTCTTTTCTTTTCTTTTATTTTCTTTTCTTTTCTTTTCTTGCCTTGCCTTTCCTTTCCATTTCTTCTATTTTTTTATGTTCCTTTTTATTTAATTTTCTTTTCTGTTTTTTTTCTTTGCTTTCCTTTCCTCACCTTTCCATTCCATTCCTTTTCTTTCTTTCTTTCCTTTCCTTGATTTGCCTTATCTTAATTTGCTGTCAGTTTTCATTCATATCATCTCTACTGCCTAAATTTTTCCCACAATACGCTACAGTCACTAGACTATACTTACGCTTACATTCTATGTTCCGCCATATACCATACCCTTACCTACCACTTACCTATTGCTAACATTCTGGACTCCCTCATACTGTAAACAAAGATGTTTACACATAAAAAAAATTGTTTGCAGTAAATTTGTGTATTATATTTCGTTTAAACATTTTGCAAATATACTGTGCCAATACATTTTTCCGTCCTTGTGTGTACGTGAACCATTTATAAGCTTCTTAGTGAATATTGGACCAAGGTGAGACCAAATTTATTATTTTTGTACAAATTACAAAAGGCTTTTCAGTGAAGTTGCTTGATATTTAGAGATGATGTCTCTTCTTCACACCAATTTATATGCTCATCGGAACGCTTGCGTTGCATTCTAACATTTCGCTTCGTTCGAAAATCTACTTTACGTTGTACATTTCGTTTATAACACCAAAGTTCAACGAAAAATACTAAAATTGATGAACAAACACCAATGCCATATAACCACCACAACCAATATAAATACGTTAAATTTATAACATTTTGTCTAGACTCCTTTATATGTGTTGTGGTATCTAAGAGTTTTGCAGCCACCATATCATCATACGCCTGACTGGTCCACAATTCAGTTAGACCAGAACTATGTACACTGTCGATCATATTGCTTAAAGCTTCTTTATATATTGAATATTCTTGTATGGGTATTGACATAGGCAAGGATTTGGCAAAAAACAAGTCTTCGGTTACATAATATAATGGTTTTGCTAAATATGATTGATATCTATCGATTACATCCCAATTAGTGCTTAATATAGTAAAGCCATAACGTGAATCTGAATTTGTATGTTGCTCGCGTAGTTCAACAAGCGATTCTATTGGTATTAGGATTTTTTTTATTGTTGGCAAATCTTCAGTGCTCACATAATCAAAAAGTATATCATATTCGAATTGGCTAGTCTTCACATATATACCAGAATGTAATAATTCTTGAAAATTTTTTATACGTGGATTAACAAGAGGACTGGTTAAATATGAGTTTAATGCAGCCGATATTAGAGTGCTCATAAAAATGCCACACAAAAATAGTAAAACATACAAGAAACGTGTTATGAATTGTGCTGTTGCGCGTATTTGTAAACATGTTGGCAAACCAATTACATTACGTAATACCACATTTATAAAAATCCAAATGAAAAACTGAAAACTGTATGCAGTAAAATTTTGGTCACGTTGAAAACGACGACGCCAAATCAAACCCTCTAAAGCAAATACCACTGAGAACACAATAAGTAATATTAACAAAATTGCACCCACTATTGAATTAATAAGATATAAAATAAGTTCACTATCCGGCATCGTTTGAAATGGTAGCATAATATTCCAATCGACCGGTTGTAAAACAGAAGTTACATCATGTCCAACTGAGTATAAACTTGGTGGCGCTGTTCCAGCAACAATATCAACTGAATCATTACGCAAATAAGGTAACCACACCAATACAGAGAGTGAATCATTCGGTTTAATTGGTATAGGATAGGTGAGTGTACCATTGACGCGACGTACGAATGCTTCTAAAATTTTTGTTATATAACCACCAACACGTAAACGTCCATTTTGATCGTACCAAGCCATTGACCATGGTTCCAATTGATCGGGTATCACACGTATGCTGGCGCCTTTTATATCCTTCACACGATCGGGAAAGCAATACTCGCCGCCTAGTGTTTTTCTTTGCAAATGAAATTCAGGAAAATAGCTAAATGTGTAGAAATGACCATCAATTTCATAATCTCTATATATGCTGATAACATTGATTAAACGTTTACGTTCACAATATTCGAAAAGTTCAAGCTGTTGTTGATCAAGCTTTTCTTGTGCTTCGATTGTTTTATTATGTTTTGTGTATGCGTGGTTCCAAATGAAGAGTATGCGCGAATCACGTTTACGTCCCAAACAAAAGACCATCTTATCCAAGTGTTCAGTTTCAAGTATTCTTGGTAGACAAACAATGATAAATAAATCTCCTACAGAAATTTGGTTTTCACATTCTTCATTTGTTATTATAACGCTACTAATATTGCTGAATATTTTGATATCTTTACTGCTTATGCAATTGTCAGCCGTATAAATGCTCCTGTTATAATTATTTAAAATTAGTGTTTTTTCGATTTTTTTTTCTTGATAAATTTTATTTATAATAAAATTTAAATTAAAACTATCACGCTCTTTGATTAAATCTAATATGGCATGAGTTTCATATAGTGAAAAATTGCACAAAAGCAATGCACTAATGATGAACAACATTTTACTTTAGATTTTTACTTGACAGATGTACCCTTGAGACTATAATGCTAGCAAAGCTATTTCAACTATATATTAAGTAAGAGTTTCTTTTGGTAAGCATTAATATCCATATAAAATATAGCGTCAGTGCCACCGTGGTGTGATGGTAGCGTGCTCCGCCTGCCACACCGTATGTCCTGGGTTCGCACCCCGGGCAAAGCAACATCAAAATTTTACAAATAAGGTTTTTCAATTAGAAGAAAATTTTTCTAAGCGTGGTCGCCCCTCTGCAGTGTTTGGCAAGCGCTCCGAATGTATTTCTGCCATGAAAAACTCTCAGTGAAATCTCCTCTGCTTTGCAGATATCGTTCTGGGTCGGCATAAAACATGTAGGTCCCGTCCGGCCAATTTGTAGGGAAAATCAAGAGGAGCACGACGCAAATTGGAAGAGAAGCTCGGCCTTAGATCTCTTCGGAGGCTATCGCGCCTTACATTTATTTTTTATTTTTAAAATATGGTATCAATTAAATAAGAAAGTCTATGTTCAAGAGTAACCGGCAATAATATACCTAGCTGCGATATAGAATAACATCATATATGCAGTGCATTTCACAAATCTACAGTAGAGTGGATAATCTGCCTTGTTTCGACACTCGTTTCGAAGACACCACGTAAGTTTGAACGCGAAGAGGATACATTCACCAACGGTGGAAAGAAAAATATTATTGGAAACGCTAAAAATATTAATTTTCCCATAGTGTAAAAAGACTAGACGTTAGATTAAACACTTTGACAGATATGAAATTTGCCAGCGTTCTGACAAGCGCTCTATTATGAGTAATAAAAACCTACGCATTTTGTGAACACCTGACTGAGGCCGATAGATAGAAGGCCGAAGATAGTCGGAGTGCCGTTTACTGTGATTAATATGAGTAAGTAATAAGAAAAGTTAGAAAAATATCTCACTTGCGCATACATTTTGGGTAGAATTTTCCCTTCGCCTTTAAAAAACTTATAGGTACTTTCATTGATATTCCAGCCATCACCCTAGATTCTCGATATCATATTACATACCCGATATGGTTACAATCACGGTAAGAATTGGAAAGGACCATTCCTTATATATTGAATCTAAACTAGGCTGCAGACATAGAAACTTATATATACTAATAGCTAATGCCCATAGCTTTAACCCATTTAAAATATGCAAAATAAATACAACAAATTTTAAACTTCTTTTAAGGTTGTATATTTCCAAATTTAGATTTTGCTGAAAACCATAGGATATGCGATATCTTTATAATATTATTTGTAGTATAAATAAAAAGAGTTTTTGATGAGCTAATTTTGGAGAAGGCTACGCTACTATAAAGACATTTCCCGAAGTTTTTGAAGATGTTGATGGTCCTTTGCCGGATATAGATACGGTATGTTCCGGTAACAAAGCACCTTTAAGGTACAACTCGATTAACATGACCACATTAGACCTATGAATCATAATTATTATGGATCTTTTTTAAGGATCAGTTGATAAGGAGGAACTTCCGATGGCTCCAAGGAACTAAGAAACTCAACCGGATAATGCACAGTTTAAGATTCATCCAGGACTGAGTCAATACATTGATAAGGTCCCATAGTTTTTCTTGGATTTTGTCATTAATGATATCGTCGCCTACTAACCAGAAGCATTAATGTGCAATTTATCCTATTTTGTGTTATAGGCCTCGTTATATTACCCTTTAGATTCTTTAGGTTCTACTTAAATCTAGAGCTTCCTACGCACATGGAAACCCCATTAATTTGCAGTGCCATTTCCATGATTGTACAATTCAATCACACAAAGTTGAGCCAGAAAAATTAATGTAGCACATTCATGTTTCTGGCTGGAAAAAAGGTAATGAGTTTCCTGTTTCTATGACAAATATGGCTAAACAATTTTTGAAAAAAAGTAAGAACAGCACACATTCGTATGTTCCGAATGTTCCGCTATACGTGCCTGAAGGTTGGGCACAAATTATTAGAGAAGCTTGTAACTCACCAAAACTTTTCGAGGTTCACACACAGTTGTATGACGATTTTTTTATTTATAATTATTTTACTCATTTAGCTATAAAACTACCCATGCGATATATGTACATATATGCTAGTTGGGATACACAAAAAGGAGCTGTATAATGTATTCTTCAAAAAAAATTATACCGATGAAAAATTTTTAATAGCTGAATATCCGAAAAAGATAGTTATTTAATTGAAAGCAACCCGGTTTATTCAAAGCCGTTGCCTCTTCTTGAATCAAAACTAAAATACTTTAAAAAATTGAGTGAAAAACTGGTTATACCAAAATAATATCATTCTTTTTATAAAAATCTTGAGAGCAACGCTTTACCCAAACTCAATATTTCAGAAGATTATGATTCTGATGAGAATAAGAACTAATTCTAAGTTTGCAATAATATCTTAAATAAAAACACATTAGTGTATATGAAATTGAATTGAATGTGTAACTTTTTCATTTACATACTTTCGATAAGTCCAAGCCGCGGATGTTTTCCCAAGTACTCTGATGCTACGAATCCCAATCCGCCAACAGAATTGGCCTAGCAGGTATTGGCTTGGCCCTAACATTATGTAAAAATCAATCTGCAGTGATTTTTTTACGTGTTTTAAGGTTAAGGCCATACCATGACCACTTAGGCCAATTCTTCTAGCGTATTTGGATTCAGCGTATCAAAATGTATAGAAAACATGAGTCACATTACCTGATCCGACTACTTTTAATTTTTTCGTATAGCTGTGTTAACAAAAAATTATATCAGTTTTTTTAATTTTTGTTGTGCCAGAAAAATGAATGTGCTAAATCTCGGAAATTAGAAGGGATGTCAGCAAAGCAATTATCTCAGTTGAAAGAGTATAGTGTGAGTATAATATGTAGATACACTTTTACATTAGAAACTAATTCTTCTAATTTTGAGGGAGCAATAAACTTTGAAACTCGATTTTCCAACATTTTCATTTTGACACATTCATGCTTCTGGAAAGCGGGCGACGATATTCACATAATCATTTTTAAGTGCCAAAATATCCATTTCCCGAAGATATTTATAGTTTGTATAATTAATTTCACTATTTGGAAATACATTAGATATCGAAGCTAGATATGACAGTTTTAAGCACGCATTCATTTCATCTGGGGTCGTTACAGTCGGAATAAGTGGCAGCAAGTTCGAGGAAAGTACCACCCAACGGATGATCATTATCCCTCAAGTCCTTAAGGGTTGGTCTAAAGCTTCCAGCGACTGTTTATAAGCCATGGTACACTCATTCCACACGATAAGCTTATATGTGTTTAGACCCTTACTTTGGCCCGACCTTTTTCATATAATACACATCGATTTATCAGCTGTTTGCAGAGACGTTATTAATTTAAATGCGGAGTGAGCTGTACGTCCACCACAAAAAAGGGTACCCGCGATTCCTGATAAAGTAACTGCCACAGCGATTTTTCTCTCAATCAAGTAATATTAAATTTAGCAGAAATGTTTTGCGATTCCTTGTGCTGTTAGGAATTAGCGTCATATATCTCCTTACCAATTTTCAATATTCTACTATTACTATATCCAAGATATTCAGTATAAAATATTACATTGTTATGGGGTGTGCAACGCCCCTTCTTCCTCAACCCACATTTCCTCGGTGGTGTTAGGGACTGACTTCATAATTTTTTTTTTACTGAATTTCAATGTTCTAGCATGAATACATCCAAAACTATGATTATTAAATATTCAAATTGTATAGCAGGTGACACGTCTCTTTTATGTATCGAAAGTATTTTTAGCCTATGACCATCTTTGGATGATTTCTAGTGGGTCTTTCAAATTTGCTAGGAAAAACCTTAAACCGCAAAGGCTCAACTTTAAAATTAGTTTTTAATATAAACTTAAAAAAGCAAACGGGTATCTTTGCGGATTCGTGTTTTTTTTTTTCAGAAGCGGGAATCCTTGTAGAACCAAATATTTTTAGTTCGTCCATGTATTCCTGCAACCATGACAAATAAACTTTTTCGAAAAATCGGTGCTCGAAACTTTCATATCAGCCCGTTGTCTCTCATCACAACTAGGTAGATTGCGCTTATTTTCACGTATTTTTCATCGTAGAAAGATGTTGGAAAGTATGGACCGTCGCCCCTTTATTTCTTACGCAAAAGATATACGTGACCACAAACCGATTCCCAAAGATTGGAAATAATTTAAATTTTTGACGAATTTTTTGACGTTCATACTTCTTCTATCTGGTAAGAATATGTTTATCAAATTTGATAACAGTTTATCAACTTGATAGCAAGTTATCGTGCGAGTGAGCCATCGTACATGGCTAAATTTTTCTTTTATTTTCTGAAGGTCATTAAATGCCAAAGTTGAAACATCTCGTCCAAGCACAACTAGCTATACAAATTAATTACATACAAAGAATTACTTAGTTTGGGTAAACTAAATAAAAATAACTAAATAACTAAATAAAATTATTTCAATTACATATCGTTAGCTTAATGTGAAAATTCGCTAAGTCACTTTTTCTGAAAAATTGTATTTTAATGCGGTTTTAAAACTGAATTCAAAATACATCGATCACAAAAAAAAATATTTAAGGGGGACTCATGTAACCTTATAAATGCCTTATAAAGTGTGTAAACGTATAAATTTATCTAGTGCGTAAACGAGCTCTCAAAATTTGTATGAAAAATCATTTACACAATTTGTATAAATTTACGCCCACATTTCATTGTGTAAACGCGGTAAATTCAAAGGAATGCAACCTTGCAGACATTACAGCAGACATTTTCATCAGAAATCTCCAACATCAGCAAGTCAATTACAAATATATCTTAGTAAAGACGTTTTAGTTTTGATTTTTCACTTAATCTTAGCATTTTTTAATTTGTATAGCAATCCAAAAATTTTTTTTGCTAATAATACAGCTGATAAACAATTAAGTTAATCAATAATATTACTAGGTGCGTTCATATAACAGCGTGTGTAAATTGATATAATTTTACACCTTATAAGTTTATATGCTTTCATGAGTCCCCCTTTAAATTTTTCATTTTGCGTGCTGTTGGCAATGATGTGTAAATGGCTAAGTTGTCAGCTGTTAAAAAAATTGTGCTAGGTCAACCTGTCAATAATATCATTCTGAATTGCTAGTAATTTCTTTGTGCGCGCATTTTATTTATTTATCTAATTCATTCAGTTTAAAAGTACATGCTTTGTTGTTGTTGTTGTATTAACGATAAAGACACTCCCCGAAGGCTTTGGGGAGTGTTACCGATGTTGATGGCCCTTTACCGGATGTAGATCCGGTACGTACCGGTAACAAAGCACTATTAAGGTACTACCTGCTCGACAATATCGGGAACGATTTATATGCCCACATTAAACCTTCTAGGTCATTCCGCTGTCCATGAGGAACTTGGGGTCGCCAGAGCCTCGGCTGTCAATGAAACATGATTCGCCACGGTTAGGTGAGTTGACAATTGGGTTGGAGAAGCTATATATTGTGCTGGCAACCCCTTGAGAGGGTTGCGAACACAGCCCCTTGAAATTGGATTTACCCAATTGAGAAATGCCTTTGGTGTTTGATAAATGCTTTGCGCTGACCATAATCTACTTCAATTCTTATATGGCGATAACTAGGTACATGCTTTCTTACAGACTAGTTAAAAATAGAAAACAATTCAAGCTTTAACTTATATAAGCTGTTATTAAAATTAATAACACTACTGAATCGATTTGCTAGAGATGTATAGTCCTAGTTATAGGTTCATTCATAGCATACTTCGTTGTATGACTTATTTCGATAAATAATATATTATGCCGAAGATCACGCAGTGGAATATATGGAATGAATAAAGTAGATAAATCAGAGCAATTCGTGCTAAAGTCAAGCATGAGTGAGATAAAAGTTCTTCTGTCATGCAAAGCCTGAAGACCAAGCAATTTGTGACGGCTGGTATATGATGGGAGGCCGTCTGGCCAGTGAAGCATACGTAAAGCAATTTTGTAAAAAATTTTGGAACTTTCTCAATTTTATAGGAGTTAGATTCATAGAAAGGATTCCATATTATTAAGCAATATGCAATACCAATTCTGACCAAGGATATATAAAGTGCTTCAACGTCATAGGGCCCTTAAAGTCACTGGTGTTACGTCTACTGAACCCAATCATTGCAACAAATTTTGAAACAACGAAATCAATATGACTAGAAAAAGAGAGTTTGGAGTCAAAAATTACACCCAAGTCTTTACTCTCTTGAAAACGATTAAGAGATTTAGCATTTAATTTGTAGATAAAGTATGTGGCAGTTGTCTTTATGGAATAAGACACACACAGCATTTGTTTGAATTTAAAAAGAAGTTATTGTCTGCGGGACGGGACCTACTTGTTTTATGCTGACTCCGAACGGCATCTGCGAGGCAGATGAGTTTTCACTGAGAGCTTTTCATGGCAGAAACACGCTCGGAGTACTTGCCAAATACTGCCGAAGGGCGACCCCGCTTAGAAAAATTTGCTTCTAATTCAAAAACCTTAGTTCAAAAATTTTGATGTTGCTTTGCCCGGGGTGTGAACCCAGGTCATGGTGTGGTAGGCGGAGTACGCTAACATCACACCACGGTGGCCGCCAATAGTTAGAAATAGTTTGACAAATAAATAGTATTTTTTGTGAAATATATAGTTTTATTGTTATATTTCATTCATTAAAAGGGAGGAGTGATGGGGAAACATATTGAGTAAAAAGTGCTAAATCGGGAGAAAAAATTTGTTTTGAGTGCGGAAATTGTGCTAAGATATAAAATAGCTGCTGAGTTAGCATACATGATTTTTATTTATCTTTTTCAAAGCTTCTACACTCAAAAGTATTGCAACTAAGGTATCCTCATTCACTGTTTTGAAAAAAAGGTTATTTCAAAAATTATTCAGTCTTTTTTGTCTCCTGTAAAATTCGTAAAAAGTGACTTAGCACATTTTCACAATAAGCTAACGATATTTACTTTTATTTATATTATAGATGCGGTATAATTTTAATATTTGGTTTCGATTTAAAAATAAGTATTTTTGTGTTGTTTGTTAACCCAAATTATAGAATAACTATTGACGCTTGTGGTGAATTGATGTGAGATTCCATTAGGCTTATTAAATTAAAATTGCTTTGTTTAGTAGAAATAGGTATTTATGAGCCTTTATTTCAAATACGTACGATATATTCTTATATCGCAAATAGAACCTCAACTCTCGTTATCTTAACTTGGTGTCCCTTGCGAGGCCGACTGGAGTTATTCCCGAAAATTCTATAAAAAAATCTGGAGGATGACGGAAGGTTTCCAAACCGGGGCAGATTCTTGCAGGAACAATAATAGCAACCTCGCAACTGACGTACAGGTTGTGGTTAAATTGTAGAGGGATATCTAGCGATACCGCGGCCCGGTCGTTGGTCAGGCATCGTGATATTGGCTATGTTCTTTCTTACTTCGGACACTCTAGCCTTATTACCAGTTTTGACTTTAGTTAACTACTCCCTATAAAAGCTCCACCCCAGTGACTACCTCGAGAGAGGAGTGTGGAAGAGGAACTATCTGGCGAGAGGACCGGTTAACTTGTTCACGGATGGGTCGAAGTTGGACGGAAAGGCCGTTGAGGGGGGGGGCGGTCTTTTGTCAAGTGCTAAATGTAAACCCCAAGTTTAAGTTGGCTGATCTCTGCAGTATATTCCAACAGGAAGTTGCTGCGATTAAGGATGCGGTGGATAAAATACTATCCAGTGCTACTACGGTTTTGGAATTTGACATCTACTCTAAAACCCAAGGGGCTATCAAGGCCTGAGTTCAACTACAGTGCGATCGAGGGTGGTCTGGGAGTGCCTAACCTCGCTTGCGATTGCATCGAACTATTTTACAATTAAGATTATCTGGGTCTCGGACTGTAGTGATATCCCGGGTAATTGTCAAGCGGATCTCTTGGCCCGCATCGGTATAACCTAACCTAACCAGCTCAGCAAACGTTGGGGGGACACAACCACAAATTGGATGGCAGAAGGTCTGCCGAAATAATTGTGTTCACTTAGGCTCATCTATCAATGGTTATTGGGGTTTTGACAGGTCACTGTCCCATGTTTATCCACGCGGCACATCTCAATATACTGGAAACTCCATTGCGCTAAGTAAATATATCTACGTCACCGTTATTTTATTGTATGTGGTATCACAACGGACCTTCATGTTGTACAAGTGAGCTTCCCTTATCAGGGAAGCTATCACCTAACCTTTAATTTAAGAGCCGCTCTCTTTTCAAGAAAATGTTGTTAGTTCAAGAACAAGGTTGTTGTTTTAAGAACAGGTCGTTCGTTTTTCAAGAACAAAAAAGTAAGAACATGAAAACTCGAATTGAGTCCGGTAGTGCTGGATTTTGGAACGGTGTTGTCTCTGAGTGTCAAATCAAAAAAAATGTTTGTATGTATTAATTATATTACGAAATAAAACTGTTACTTTTAAGTTCAATACAAATTTAATTTCTTTAGGCATGTAAACTATGATATAACTCGGTCATATGCAATGCTTGCGTTCATACGTAGTAACTGTTCCGCATTCACTAGCCCCTACACTATGAAGTCACTATACTGTGTCTTTGTCAGATCGAGGTTGGCGTATACGGCTGTCATTTGGAGACCCTACCAAATTGGCCTCTCTAATCGGCTTGAGAGTGTTCAGAAAGTTTTTTTACGATTTGCTCTTCGATCTTTAAACTTTTCTGAACCAAAGCCTTCGTATGAATCTCGATGCCTTTTAGTTGCACTAAACACGCTTGAAAATAGACGTTCCATTCTATCTTGCTCATTTGTCATTGGCATAATTTCAGGGACCGTTGATTGTCTATCACTTCTTGATAAAATTTAGTTTAATGTACCATGCAGAAACCTCCGACAGTTGGACCCTTAAAAATTGGGTTTTCCAGAACTATTTATGGTGTAAATGCTCCTACTTCTAGGGCTTGTGCTGATCTGAATACGTTTTTTATCTCCTCAGATGCTGACTACACTTTACCTTACGCTGCCTTAATTAACAATTTAAGATCTTATTTTGCTTAGGATAAAGTTATGTAAAAATTTGCATAACATAGTCTGTTAGAATCTATAAATTCAAAGACTCAACTTAAATAAATAAATAAATAAATATATAAAACAAAGAATTAAAAAAATTGTTTAAGTTAAACGGTTTTACTGAAAACAATACTTACATTAAGTAATAATAATACTAAAAGCTAGAAAATGATTAGGTAGGTCCTAGGTACTAGTACCATCACACTTCTCATCAATCTAGGGCGTTGATCAAACAATTAAATAAAAGCGTTGGAAGCGTCAAATTTCTATTGACAGTCATAAGCAAGACCAATTGAACCTTAATCAAGTTATGCCTACGCCTCACTCGACTAGTACCAAGACTCCGGCTTTTCCCGAGAAGATGAGTGATGTGGCAAAGCAGTCACTGACAGTGGCGCTGGTTGATCGTAGCAGTCCTTTCGGATAGATGACTACTGAAAGGTGGAAATCTGTTGAAAGGGAGCTTATTAGCTTAGTGCTTAAGATGGTGCGGAAAAAACCAAGTAGCCCCTTCCAACCTTTGATTCGGGGGGTGGGAGGTATAATGGTGTGAAGATTATAGCGTGCGACAACATCGCGAGCTTGCGGTGGGTGGAGGAAGTGATTCCAAACCTCCAAAGGCAAGGAACGAACGCGCGGTTTAAGGTGGTGGATAAAGTGCAAATCCCCACGGTACCAAAAGTTAAGGTATGGATACCATGTGTGATGAAGTCGGAGGATACATTGCGACTTCTGTGGAATAAGAATCCGAACATACCGATACAGGATTGCAAGGCGGATAATATATTTTAGATGCAGCTTGGAAAAATGTGCTTTGGTACAGGCAAAATTTATATGTGACTCAGGAAAAGAAGTCCCGAGGATAAAAACTCCAACACGCTAGGAGTGGGCGAAGTCGAAAAGGACCTCAAAAGCCTAAGAGAAAAAGACAGGTTGAGGTATCTGACGTCACCACAAAGGTGTTAGAAGAGGACCAATAGCCAAATGGTGCTGTGAGTCGCACAGAGGAACACTCCGCACAACAAATATAAGAGGCTGAAGGGGGCTTCGAATACCCTAAACCAAAAGGGCAAGGGAACGACGACGTCACGACCAAGGTGATGGAGGGGGACAAACAGCCCAATGGTGCTGCGAGTCTCACAAATAAACCTCCAACACAGTAAAGTGGCGTGGAGGGAACTCCTCCTCAACGACACACAATTTGTTTGTCCCACAATCTCCATCAACCTTTGCCCAGATGACTGCTTCGGATTTTCGTAGTATTTGCTGACTCTCTTCCACCAGCACTCGTTTACTGCTGTAGCCTCTCTCGTAGCCGAAATTAAGTGGCACATCCATGTTCTTATATCGCATCGTCTTGCTTTGCGTATCGATCTTGATGCTCGATTAAGAAGTCCACTCCAATTATGATTTCATCAAAAATCTCTGCCACTATAAAATTTTGTAGTACCGTGACGTTCCCAATTGCTACTTCACATGCTACTTCTCCAATTACCTGGGTGTCCTCTCTCGTGGCTGTACGTAATCTTGCTCCAAGCAACGGTTTTATCTTTTGGTTGACTAAATCTGATCGAATGATGGAATGGGATGTACCCGTATCTACAGTCAGTAAACGTTCCTTTCCATCCACATGTCCCCCGACAGTAAGATTGCTTGACCTTATTCCAACTTGCGAGATAGAGATTATGGGGCATTCAATTGAGCGAGCCAGCTGTCGCCCCTTGCGGCTGACTCTCTTTAGTTTAACGATTGAGTGGGCTTGGAGATTTCCTCATCTCCGTCAGCTCTGCGTTTACGGCCACCTAGCTTGTTGGACCTGTTAGGACCGGTGCTGCAATGGCGTGCAATGTGGCCTGGGTTGCCGCACTTGAAACATTTCATAACTCCAGAGTTTTTCTGTTGCGATCCCTTCAGTACTTCCAAAATTTTGTCCACCCAATCTGGCCTTTCTGCTTCCACACGATGGTCTTTTTACTCTGGCTTACTCAAAAGTGAGGCAGTTTCCTGAGTCAGTGCATGGGATACCGTTTCAGCGATAATTTGCTTTGGGTTCGCGTATGTGGCTCGCTTCATTTCAACGTCCCGTATGCCGTTTATAAAGCTCTGAATCTTTACCGTTTCAGTGTATTCCACGGGTGCGTCCGCATTTGCAAGATAAGCCAATCTTTCAACATCCGAAACAAACTCCTGTAATGTCCCATTTGCTGTTTGGTAACGGTTTTGAAACTCAATTTGGAATATCTGTTTTCTATGCTCGCTTCCATAACGTCTCTCGATAGCGGCCATTAACGCTTCATAGTTGTTCCGCTCTCCTTCGGGAATCGTCTGTAGGATTTCGTCTGCCGGCCCCTTCAATGCTACGAATAGAGCTGCAACTTTATCTTCAGCATTCCAGTTGTTCACTGCCGCGGTCTTCTCAAACTGTATCTTAAAGACCTCGAAAGGAACAGATCCGTCAAAAGATGGAGTTTTTACCTTCGTATTGCTTGCTGAAACAGCTGGGCGATTTAATTGCAAATCCTGTATACGATCTTTCAAAGCATCCATATCGGCCTCTATTTTATCCTGTCGACCACTGAAGCGTTCATGAAACTGGTTTAGTTTTTCTTCCATATGCGCTTTCAGTTTCGACCAAATACGGACTTCCTGCTCGTCTAGTTGTGTGGAGATCTGAGATGATATCTGTGCTGAAATTTGTGCCGACATTTCGGAAATACGCATCTCCTGTGCTTCAGTATTAGATGGTATGCGTGTCTCTTGCGATTCCAGTTGGGATGCCATATATGTCTTCTGTTCTTCCAGTTGAGTTTCCATCTTGGATGGAATCTGTGTCGACATTTCCAACATTCGCGTTTCTTGTGATTCCATCTTGGATGTTAAACGTGTCTCCTGCGATTCCAGCTGAGATGCCACTGTCGATGTTTGAGCAGTTATTGCAGCCAATATCACGTTCAAGTCTGTGCTCGTAACTGTCTGCGATGTTTCGTTTTTCTCTTCAATTTTTGTTGTTGTCTCGTCGACATCAAGATGAAAGACATACTCTTCCACGTTAATTCCTTCTGCTTCTATATCCTCTCATAGTCGTGCCTGAAGTTCGCGTTTAATGCCGATTGTATTCAATCCACGGCTCTCCAACTCCTTCTTCAGTTACTGGATCTTCAATTCACTGAACTTTGCCACGTCCAAGTTGTATTCAAAATCTTCGGAATTTGTTCAACAATTCCTCTTTTGACACTAATTGTAACGAACTTACTGCAAATCCTCTTATTTGTAACCTTCTGCTAAGTTCGAATCACTAAACTGTTGAATAAATAACTCCACTCTTCAATAATGTAAAATGGCCTTTATTAAAGTACTTCACAATAACTTATATTTCGCTAACTGATAACTTGCTTAACTCAAACTGATTGATATCTTAAATGAAACTAATTCTCTACTGTCGCGGCCTTTTATACTTTTTTTTATTTCTCGTTGCATACTTCTAGGCTTTTGCATTCCAGAACTTACTAGTTAGTTATAAGCTACAAAATCACCAGCCACAACTACGTTTATAGCTTCTCATATGCGCGTGAGTAATACTTGCACAAATTATTGCCCTCTCTTGTGAGCACCTCAGATAAGATATATGCATGTGTTTGTGCGTTGCTTCTCCGCTGCGTGTACCTACATATGTGTAGATATAATTATTGATTCGTTTATGTAGATACATAATTATTGCTTTATGGATGTGCATGATATCATTGTTTAGCATCGGCTTAGAGATGACAGTACCCGTTAGTGTTGCTAATATTCGTAACAATATTTATCGTGAGGTCTAGATAGTTTATTCCTCCGTCTTTTTCGATTCCCATTGTAAATTTTATATTTCCATGCTGCTTGTTGAGTAATAGTACAAGCTCTTCGTTATTAGTAGTTAAAACGCATATTATGTCATCCACGTATCTAGCATAAAATGACACGCCTAATTTGGACTTCAGCTCTTGTATGCACTTTTCTTCCAGATTTTGCATGAACACTTCCATAAGCATTGCTGATATGGGGCTTCCCTTCCATGACCGTTTGTTTGTCTATATATTTTATTGTTCAATTGAAAATAGTTTTAACGTAAAGTGGTTCTTAGCGTATTTGTGATTTGCATACTTTTCACTTTGTTTTTTGTATTACGAACTATTGTTGAGTTAACTATGTCCAAAGTCTCCGATAGTGGTATAGATGGGTATAAATCTTTTATGTCAAAAGATACCAATTTTCTGTTCCTTGTTAGCTCTACGGTCTCAAGTCTCTCTATTAGTTCTGTTGTGTTAGCTATTGTACATTCGTACCTTAGCTCCAGAGTATCTTTCAATATCGTTTTTAAATATCTTGACAGTTTGTGACATGGTCCTTTAACAAATAAAACATTAACACAGCATTCAAAACATCGAACAATCTAGGGCGAACACTAAGAACTAACACTAACTCAGAGGATCCGTTTAGCAGCCACGGCGTATACAAGCTTACCTGCGGATGCCAGCATAGTTAGATAGGAGAAAGAGAACAGCAAATAAGAACGAGGTTCAGAGAACATATTAGAGATTACAACAAAAAAATACGGAATCCAAACATTATACCCGAGTCTAACTTCGAGAATCACATGGTCGAGAATGAATGTTCCCCAGCAAACATCAATAAAACAGTTAGGGTTCTTCACATACAAGCAAAAGGCCGATGTTTCAACGTACTCGAAAACATTGAAATCTACAAAGAGAAAACATTCGACGGTAGAATAATAAACGAACAGATAAACACAACTTCTGACACAATATTCGAGCCCTTAAAACTTGTTTACAAGAAACAAAATAATCACACAGGTACAATAGACAGACACACAAAAACAAATAAACACAAAACAATTCACACACCAAAACAACAATCCACAAAGGTCAAACGACTAAAATCACAGATTTTTTCCTACCCCAGCCAGCCACACAAATCGATTAGTAAACCACCCTCGGTTCTGAATGAACACACAGCACATATACATAACTAAATATACAGAAGCATCAATTTTGACAATACCTGATCATGTACCTACGAACTATAAATACAGGACAAACGACAACAACAAATCAGAACGAAAATCGACACTGAAGATGTCATAACGCCGAAACCGGTTTGTCTCAAAACCAAATTTGACAAGGGATGTCGGAAAATCGTTCCAATATACATCATTTATCCACCCTGTCGGAAAATCAACAAAACAAGATAAGTCACTTTGGTAAGTATAAATTAGGAATAATAAAATGTGCAAATTACTTATATATGTATTAATTTTCAGATTTTAAGATAAAAGTAATCATTTTCGTCGAAAGGCCTTTATCCTTGCTATCTTCAATCTCAAAAATCTTTGAAAAGGCAATTAAGGCTATGGTGTTAACTTATCTCATCAAAATTAAAGTTTTTAGTCCCAAGCAATTTTGTTTTATGTCAGATCTCTCAACTGAAGATGCTCTTTTAGACTTTTCTTCCTTTATGCATAAGGCGATTGACGAAAAAATGTGTTGCGCTAGTCTGTTTTTAGATATTACTAAAGCATTTGATATGGTGAACCATAATATTCTACTGAGTAAGCTTAGCTCCGCTGGTTTTCGTGGCAACGTTTTTAGTTGGTTTAGGTTATACTTAACGAATAGAATTCATAAAGCTAAAGTCATAAATATTCAAAGTGAACCCAGACCTATTACCCTAGGGGTGCCACAAGGCTCGGTTCTTGGACCTATCTTGTTTCTAATATACATTAATTCACTATTCTCGTTGCCATTTGTTGGTAAAGTAACGGCATTTGCAGATGACCTTGCCATTGCATATTGATCTACAAATGAATTTAATCTTTTTGCTGATATCAATCACGATGTTTTTATGCTGAGGTCTTGGTTTGCTAGCCACAAACTCGCGGTAAGCAACAAGACAAAATTGATGTGTTTTAATCAATGCGGAAAGGAGTTACCTAGAAACGATATTTTCTTTCACGGCTCGAACTGTATGCGGTTTCGTATGTATTCAAGTAATTGTAATCATCAAAACTCTGTCAACACCTTTGACAAGACAATAAGTTGTGACAGTAAATGCTTTAAAATTGAGGTGGTCCCTAATTTTAAATATTTAGGAGTTATATTCGACCAAAGTCTAAGTTGGTCATCACATATTTTTGCTTTGAAATCGTACATGTTTTCAGCGGTTCGTTCATTCTTTAACCTAAAAGGGCTGTGTTCAAATCGAATGTTAGCATTAATATATCATGGGCTAGTCCACTCAAAATTACAATATGGAATCAGTTGCTGGGGTGGAGTGTATGCTAGTAAGTTAAAAAGTGCTTTATCCGAAAAATGTGTAACGCAGACCGTCTATCACACTCTATGGACCTTTTCAAAAAATTAAACATACTTCCCATTCGACACTTGTACTATTACAAAGTATTGAAAATTTTTTTTATAAGGAGTGGGTATTCACAAAACCCGATATATAACCCTTACAGCCTAAGAAGTAGACCGTTATTAAGTGTAAAAATTCCTCGTTTTCGGCCCACACTTTTCCGTAACTTTTACACAATCGTGTCATGTAAACTGTATAATAAATTAAATACAACTCTTAGAAAACTTTCTAAGTTTATGAAGGAAGTGAAACGGTGGCTGCTTGGCTTCAATCATGAGGGTGTAGAAATTCTGTTGCGACCCATCGTATAAATTCCGCTATATAATATTTATGAAGTTTTTAGCTTTATATGTAAGTACTTTGTCATTTATAGTATTTCTTTTTATTTAATATAGTATTTTATTTACTTAAAATAGTTATTCTCTGGTCGTTACTTTAACTAGGGATTGTAGCAATTATATCTTGTGATTATTGTGCGCCCCACAATCATTTATAATTATATTTAAAGGAAATGACATTTCCACTGCTTTTATAATTAGCATTTAATGTCATTAACTATTTTCTTATTTGAATTTGTTACTTTTTATATTGTACTACTTGGAAAATTGTACGTATTTATAAGAAAATAAAGAATATACAATCCAATGTTTACATGGGTAGAATGAACTTGAACTGTCCTATGAAATTGTAGATGCCGGTGATTCTACAGGATAGCGTGACACCCTTAATACACAACTAAAAATATCAGGAAGGGTATCTATGAAAAGATGTTTGTAAAATACCATAACCCCTTTCTAGTGGTTGTAATCTTGTTGTAGACTGGCACACTATTTGGATTTTGCAAGAATTTAATTTTGTTCCAAGGCTGAACGCCGGTAATGCAGAAAGTTGTTATGCGTAAAATACTGTAATTTCGGAGCGGTCCGGCGGCCGGTTTTTCTAGAAAATATTTCGATAGACACAAAGTCTTTGATTTTAGTTTTCGGATTCGGGTTCCAAAACACGTATTTTGATACCTTTCCCTATATTTTTAGACGTGTATTAAGAGTGTCGTGCGGCCTTATAGTATTACCCTTGTATTCTTATTACAATCAAGTTAATGTTCGTTGAACTAAACAGATATTATACAAGAGAGGTAATGAATAATTTTGTAAACAAATTTATCTATTGAGGGGCCACGGACTTTTGCCATTATTATGCAGTTGTCGGCATAGGAAATAATAGTAACTCCCTCTTTATAGTTCTCCTAGATTTTGAAGTTTCGTTCCTAAATCTTACCGACTTTGGGCGGTCGCTCAAAAAGTTTGCGCTCAATCTACTTAGCCAACGGAGCGAAATAACACATGCCGATTTTGTGATCGATCAGCGGAGACGGCGAACAATATCTTCCTGGTATGTGACGCAGTGCTATGTTTACGGGCCCGCCATGGCCCTGAGAAACTACACGTGTTAAAAATAAATAATTGTACATTTATTCTGGAATGCATACATAGCTCCAATTCATGCCTAAACTGTGTTGTTTTTGTTGTTGTAGCGATAAGGATACTCCCCGAAGGTTTTGGGGAGTGTTATGTTGTTTTTGTAGCAGTGCTTCGCCCCGTCCAATAGGTAAGACCGATCACAAGTTGTCATCAAATTCCTCTAACGGGAGTCCAAGGAAACTTGCTGTTTCAACAGGGGTGGACCATAATGAGAGGTGTGTTAGAGTCGTGCAATTACTGTCATATGCTGATGACCTTGATATCATCGGCTTAAACACCCGCGCTGTTAGTTCTGCTTACTCCAAACTGGAAAAAGAAGAGGTAAAGTTGGGTTTGATGGTGAATGAGGACAAAACGAAGTATTTGCTGTCATCGACCAAAGATTCAGCGGATACGCGCCTTGGCAACCACGCTACTGTTGGCAGCCATAATTTCGAAATAGTAAAAGACTTCGTTTATTTGGGAACCAGCATCAACACTAGCAACAACATCAGCACTGAAATCCAGCGAAGAATCAATCTTGCCAATAAATGCTACTTTGGACTAGGTAGGCAATTGAAGAGTAAAGTCCTCTCTCGGCGAACTAAAATCATACTCTACAAGTCACTTATCGTACCCGTCCTGCTATATGGGGCAGAAGCATGGACCATGACAACAGCAGATGAAGCGGCTTTGGGAGTGTTCGAGAGAAAATTTCTTCGAAAGATTTATGGACCTCTACGCGTTGGCGAGGGCGAGTGCCGAAGAAGATTTAATGATGAGCTGTACGAACTATACGCAGACATTAACATAGTCCAGCGAATGAAACGCAGCGGCTGCGCTGGCTAGGCCATGTTATGCGAATGAAAGATGATGCTCCGGCCAAGAAAGTGTTTCTATCGGAACCCTCCTATGGAAGCAGAGGTAGAGGGCGGCCCCCACTCCGTTGGAAGGACCAGGTGGATAACGATTTATACTCCCTTGGTGTGACCAATTGGCGCCGGTTGGCGGTGCGAAGGAGCGACTGGCGCGCCTTCTTGGACGGCCATAACCGTTTAGACGGTTAAGCGCCAATTACGTAAGTAAGTAAGTAAGTTTGAGTCGCATTTTACTAGGGTGAGTGCGTTCCTCCTCTGCTAGTTCTGGGTATTTTTCTTTGAGTACCGGATTTGCCGGCATAGAGGTCCAACGCCTGTTTGTGGATATCACTGAGGACCTGCTTGGGCTTTTTACTTCATACGGCTGTGTTCTCAGGTGCCGTATTTCCTCATAATGTTTACGGATATGTCCCGTTAAGCCCCGGGGCGGTGTAGTCTCATCAATCAGATGTCTGTTGGGATGCCCAGGTTTATGGGTATTCAACAGGAAATGTTTGGTTAGCATTTCATTTCTCCCTAATGGGGAGTACTCGCGCCTCATTATGTAGATGGTGTACTGGGGACATAAGAAGCCAGCCCGTACCGTTCTGAGGGCACTATTTTTGCAGGCCTGTATTTTCTTCCAGTGAGTAACCTTTAGGCTTGGCGACCATTTCGGGGACGCGTAGCATGCAAACGGCCGGCCAATTGCTTTGTAAGTGGTGATGAGCGTTTCTTTATCTTAAAGACCATGCTTCAACCCCTACGCAAAAAATGGTCGGATGAGTACATGCCTCCAGATTGAAGCTTAAGTGTGCTCTGCAAAACCCACAGGAAAGGCGATCCCGCAAACCGCGCCAAATACCGCGGAATCAGCCTGCTTAATATCGCGTATAAAGTTCTATCACGCGTACTGTGCGAGAAACTGAATCCCATAGCCAACAAAACTGATTGCGCCCTATCAGAGCGGTTTCCGATCTGGTGAATCTACTATCGAATAGATTTTCACGATGCGCCGGACCCTGGGGAATACTCACGATAAGACATTCAACGACATTCAACGCCTTTTCGTCGAAGCTGTTTGTATGCTGCTATGTCTGAATTTAAACTCCCTGCAAAGGATCTGCCTAGTGACGCTGTACAACACCATCAGCTCCGTATGAATTTGGAAGGATCTATTGCTGTTGTTGTATTAACGATAAATACACTTTCGGAAGGTTTTGGGGAGTGTTCTCGATGTTGCTGGTCCCTTACCGAATATAGATCCGGATCGTTCCATTAACAAGAACCATTAAGGTACCAGCTCTACCATCTGGAACTAACAATATGACCACATTAAGCCCTTTAGAAAACAATGAACCAAGTAAGCATTCCTTAGTCGTTTTGATACAATTTCACACTTTCTTCAAATTTTGCTTTAAATAAAATTATAACAACTGAGTAAATTTTTAGCATATAAGAAAAAATGAATGCTCATTGAGCTCATAATTAATTTCCAGTTTTAATGCAATGGAGGGTTGGTATTGACTTCTTATAAATTAGTGCATACATACATATAGAACTAAAGTTGACGGGTCCATTGAGACAATTTTCACAGTTGTGTTATGTTTTCTTATACTATCTTGAGAGAAATTGAAAATCGGGTAATAGCAAACAGCAGTCATTCCTAGATCTTCGAGATCTACTAGAAAAACGGTATGACTTCCCATTTCTTTTCACATTTGTCATTTTTATAACACTTTGTAATTTAAAAGATGTTTTTAACATATATGTACTCCTATGTATTTATTTCGCTAAAGGTAAAACTATTTTTGCGGGTTGTCTTACCACTCTTGCTGGGCTGGTTTAAAAACCTAATCCGGTTGTATGGGTATTGCCGACATAATATTGTAACGAATTTAGGGAAATTTCGCTTATTTCCAACCTTCTGCAAATGTTCGAAACGCTAAATTGTGCAATAAGTAACTCGGATATTCAATAATGCAAAATGGTCTTTATTAGACTACTTTATGGTACTTCACAATAACACTTATACTTCACAACTAATTGTGAGTTTAAATCAAACTGATTACTGACTACTCAGCTTGCTCTGCTTTTATACTCTCTGTTGCCTTGTCCGCATGTTTCTCCAAATGTCTAGACGTTTCTCCTTCTAGAATCTTCTACTTAGTTACCAGCTATATGCGTGTGTATTTGTAGTTTATAGCCTCTCACATTGGCATATGCGTGTGATGATTATATGTGTTTGCAAATATCTCTTCGTTGTCTTGTATGTACATATGTGTGTAAATGATCATTAATTTGTTTACGTACCAGGTGGCAGGTTGATTTATTTTTGTTATTCCTTTATTTAATAACCGCTTAGTGATGTGAGTATCACTAAGTGATACTAATATTTGTCACAATATCTTTAGCTATATAAAGATTTAGGATTGTATATAAAAGTTGTTGTTGCATGCGTAATTGATATTCAACTAAAGTATTCCATAGAGAACCAAGTACCAAATAGCCACACCTTGTATCCAATGATATTCTGCTACGTTGTTCATTATAATTTAAGGCTAGCTTGAACTGGCCGGTAAATAAAGAAATAACATAGATTGAATGTGTTTATAGTGCTCCCAAAATTTGTATGACGACCAAACAGAAAGACTTCAATCAGGTGTCAGGATTTATGTTATAGCATAACTCCGTCCTCTTGATAAACGCTAGAAGTTTTTTTAGAACCCGGCTAAATTTCTGCCTCAATATCTGGCAACTTAACCAACTCTAATAGCTGGAGCCTTCTATTGGCAAACGCACTATACGAACACACGGAACGTGCTTAACCGTTTCCTCCTGCAGATCACCCTTCCCACATCTGGTGTTACCAACGAGGCCTTACTTATAAGCATGTGACACCAGAACGCGGTGTCCAGTTAGTAGGCCCATCATTAGCCTTAAAACGTATGACAAGTCGTTTTCATTAATGTTGTAACGGACTGCTATCTATAGAATCGCTAAAATAACACAAATATTCAGTATAGCAGTATTTTCTTTATTTACAACTCTACTGTAGTAGTAATTCACAATTAAAATACTCGCGTACTTCATTTAAAGCGTGTTAAACCCAAACTGATTCATTATTCCTCAGCTTTCGCCGCTTTTATACTCTCTGTTGCCTCGTTCGCATATTTCTCCTAAGGTCTAAACTTTTCGTGAACAGCTGCTTATTTATCTCTCATGTATGTATGTGATATTCACGTTTTGCCTTCTAGTTATATACGTAGCTGCTGTCCTATATGCATGTACGTGAAATATGCTATTTGCTGTTACCCTGCAGTCAAAAGCCAAAGTAGTTAGCAAATATTCTAGTTCGTTGACTAGAATTTTGTGGGGTTTTTCATACTAGTCAACTTTTGAATAGTTCACTGACTACAATTTTGTTGTGTTATTCATACTAGCTAGTATTTTAATAATTTATTCGACGAGAATTTCGTCTTTCGGACTCGAGGTAATGCGCGAGTACGTTCTGCAGCCAATTTGCAATGCATACTTCAGTTGACAATGCTAGATATTGTCCAAATCAACAGACCTCAACATAGGTTAAAGAAGCCTTTGAAAAAGCTAAGTCTTTCATATCAATAGTCCCAGACGGAAAACCTATGCCGATGCCAAAACGCCTTGGCCATAAACTACCAAAGACCGGAAACCCAGCCAGTATCTACCGATATTATCCCTTTAGTCAGTAACTAAATCATTTAAAGCCGTTATGATTCCCTCAATTAAATGAAATTCTTCGATTATCCTGCCATCAGCATGACTTCCGTAAAGTGGATATCACTACCACCGTTCTTAGCTCCATTAACACTCATCATAGGACGGTGCTAGTGCAGCTTTGACACAGTCAACCACGCCCCAGCAGGCTAGGTGGCTTAGAATATACCCGCGCTAGATATGCCTGTCGAGGGAGGTGACTTAAATACCAAATTGATTCAAGGGATTGTGTAGCGCAACCCCTCTCAAGGGGTTGCCAGCGCAATATATAGCTTCTCTAACCCAATTGTCAGCCTCTCCGACCCGTGGGCAATCCTGTTTCATTAACAGCCGAGGCTTTGGCGACCCTGAACTCCTGATGGATCTACGGGTGTTAGGGCGGTATGGCCTAGAAGGTTTCATGTGGTCATGCGAAATCGTTCGCGAGATGGTCGGGCTAGCACTTTTATGGTGTTTGTTGCCGGAACGTACCGGATCTGCATCCGGCGAAGGACCACCACCATCGATAACACTCCCCACGCCTTCGGGGAGTATCCTTATCGCTACAACAACAACAACAGCTGGTTCGTTCCTTCTCCGTCAGGTTAGGTTAGGTTGAACTGGCCGGTCCATGAGGACCTCCAATAGATTGATTGAGTCCGTAGTGTTACCAGAAGTTTGTTTTAACGACCAAACTGAAAAGCCCTAGCAAAGACCAGGACCTATGTTATAAAATAACTCCGTCCTCGTGGCAAATACTAGAAGCTTCCTAGGACTTAAGCCACTGGCTGCTTCTAGATCTGACAGCTGTATCACTCCTAATAGCTGGAGTCTTATCCTGGTAAGTGCAGGGCACGAGCACAGAACGTGGTCGATCGTTTCCTCCTCCAACCCGCACTTCCCACATGTGCTATCACTGACCAAGCCTAATTTAAAGGCATGTGACGCCAGAAGGCAGTGTCCATTCAGAATACCCGTCATGAGTTTACAGTCCTCTCTTTTTAATGATAGAAACAACTCCTTCTCCGTTAGATAGATAGATAATTTATTGAGAATGGCACTGCGACCATGTGAATTTGAGGTAATTTATCAATTTTCAAGTAATTTTTCAACCCAACTAGCACTAGTATATTAAGTAGTAGGATACTGATACAAATAACGACTAGTATGTCCACTGTTATTACAACGATGCATAGATTGAGTATTATGGCAACTGGTATGTTGATGTTGAATACACTAACTAGTATGCCAACTGGTATAATGCTGGCGCAAAGGCTGACTAGTGTGTTAATTGGTATGACCCTGATCGGAATCTGGTGTATATAATGACTAGTTTGTCAATTGGTATGATGCTGATGCAGAGACTGGCAATTGATATTTCGTAGGACGTCGCCGTGTTAAAAATACCCGTTGATAATATGGAAAACTTACAGAATTCATACTAGTTGGGATTTTTGGCAAACTAGTATTCTTCTAGTATACAACTAGTTGGTTTGACCGCAGGGTAGCTTCGGTGTTTACATATATATGTAGGAAGGGTCCGTAATTCTGGTTTAACTGTAAAACCTACTTGTTGCATTTTACTTACATTTATAATTTACAATCTAAATCATAGAAGTGAAATCGTATTCTGGTAAACGTTAATCATATTTTTTCAGTTGTAAGGAATATTCGAGACCGATCATACACTTTTCTATAATTATTTCACTTAGTATTCTATTTTAAATAGAACTAAACCTACTTATATCCTAATGAATAATTTTAGTTAGTGTTGTTTTTATTTTTATTTTCGGCCTTTCAAAAGTTATATCCAGAAGAATTTCCGAGATCTAGGCCACATATATATATTAGTAATAAAAATGCAATTGATTATACCATATATGTTGTATTTATTTATTTTGTCGATATTTCGATTTCAATTAGAAATCATTTTCAGGGCTGTAAAAAATACATTTTTCTATAAAAACCATAAATGCAAAAACATAATCTGACACTTACACTTGTGAATGCACCTTGTCGACTAATTTAAAATTTCTATGCAGAACACAGAATATCATAAACAGAAACACAAATACCACAAATATTAGTATACCGACGGATGTACAATGGATTCTCTCCCTGGGACCGAAATACTTCATACCAACAACCAATAAAGAATTTCCCTTATTTAAGCTTATCGCAGACGGCGAAGACTTTATACAGACGATCAAAGACAAAGAGCAACAAGAGATTGAGAGGAACAATTTGACTACATTAATACGGGACCACCTCAATAGAACAAACATTAGCATGCGTGATAAATATATTTTAGATACCTTACAAAAGACAAATAAATTCTTCAAACAAAATAACTATCTCTTAGTTCTCAATGCAGACAAAGGAAACGTAACAGTTGTAATGGAAAAATCCGATTACGATAGAAAATTGCAAACATTAGTGAACGATATTTCTTCATACCGTGTTTTAAAACGTGATCCCACTAATAAGTTGCAAGATAGGAATAACGAGATCGTAGAAAAACTGTTTAAAAACCAAATGATAGATGAAAAAGAAAAATATAAACTAATGAACAGAACGGCCAATGCGCCCAGATTGTATGGACTACGAAAGATCCACAAAGAAGGAACTCCACTTAGACCTATATGTTCGTCCATTAATTCTCCGTCATATAATTTGTGTAAATACGTGGTTAATGTCCTGAAAAATATCACTAAAGAGTCCAAGTACAATGTTCAAGACACGATTGAGTTCAAGAATAAGATTAAAAATACATATATTTATGATGATGAGAGTCTGATATCGTTTGATGTTATGTCCCTGTTTCCTAGTATCCCAGTAGACCATGCCATAGAGATCATATCGTCCAAATGGGACCAAATAAAACCCCACACAACCCTTAACCAAGAGCTATTTTTAAGTGTTGTACGCTTCTGTATAAAAGATAACAGATACTTTAAGTACAACAACAAAGTTTATGAACAACGATGTATGCCTATGGGATCACCAGCATCACCGGTAATAGCCGATATAGTAATGCGGGAATTACTATTGAAATTTGAGGAAGAATCACGGCACAAACCTCGTCTGCTTACAAAGTACGTTGACGATTTATTCGCTATTGTGAAAACCGATTCCGTTGAAGAAATGCTGGGCCTCTTGAACTCATTTCATAACTCAATAAAATTCACATCTGAAATGGAAAATAATGGAATGTTGCCGTTTCTGGACACGGTAGTAATAAGAAATAACAACCACCTAACCTTTGACTGGTATAAAAAGCCTACGGCTTCCGGGAGGTTAATAAATTTTAACTCGAAACATCATAGGAGTATAATAATAAACACGGCCAAAAATTTTATCAGGCGAGTTCTCTCTATCAGCGATAGAATATATCACCCGAAAAATATAAGCATCATCAAAAAAATACTTCAAAACAACGAGTTTCCGATCCACCTTATCAATGGTTATATCCACCAATTTTACGCTACGAATAAAAACAAAGAACAAAACATAAAGAAAATATATAAGACTGCCGTATTTGTACCTGGTTTGTCTAACCGAATAAAACATTCAAACATGTATGAAAAAGAAAAATTCCAAATCGCGTTCCAGTATAAAAATACCCTACAACAAATATACAGCAATACAAAAAGCAAAATCAAAAAATACGAAAAATCCGACGTAATATACAAAATTAAATGTAATGGTGACGGGTCCCACGTATGCAACAAAGTATATGTGGGTACTACTAAATCAAAACTAAAGACAAGGATTTCCGTTCACAAATCGAACATCAAAAATCGCGACCACTCTAACGACAACAGAACGGCTTTATCGCAACATTGCAAGATCACGGGACACTCTCCGGACTTAGAGAATGTTACAAGATTGCAAGAAGAAAAACAATATTCCAAGCGGTACACTCTCGAAATGCTACATATTATCAATACACCTAATGACATACGCATGAATTTTAAGAGCGACACGGACAACATCGCTCACGCATACAGACATTTGGTAATGAAGAGAAGTTAGCAACAATAATGATGAGGGTGTCCAATAAGTTAATATATACGTTGTTGTTAGCAGATATTTGGTTTATTATTACCGTTTATTATTTGTATACATCTTTGTTTCTGTTTATGATATTCTGTGTTCTGCATTGAAATTTTAAATTAGTCGACAAGGTGCATTCACAAGTGTAAGTGTCAGATTATGTTTGTGCATTTATGGTTTTTATAGAAAAATGTATTTTTTACAGCCCTGAAGATGATTTCTAATTGAAATCGAAATATCGACAAAATAAATAAATACAACATATATGGTATAATCAATTGCATTTTTATTACTAATATATATGTGTGGCCTAGAGCTCGGAAATTCTTCTTGATATAATTTTAGTTAGTTAGTTATTTATTTATTACGGCTTAAAGCCTAATTCAAGATACAAATAGTACTATTGGTACTATTCTATCTTATAGGTAGAGTTTTAAAAAATTCATATAATTTTGCCTTAAAAATTAAGATTTCATTGCAGTTTTTAATTTCCAATAAGAGCTCGTTGTAATCATTTAGGCCTTTGTAAAAAATGTTTCGCTTATCTATTTCTGTTCGAAAAAATGGCAATTTAAAATTATGTCTATTTCTACTATTTATATTGTGTGTTTGCTACACTAGAACTACGTTACTACTTAAATATTCAGGTAAATTTCCATGTTTTATATTAAATATCAATTTCATGGTATGAAAATAAATTTTTTGCTTGACACTCAACCAGTTCAACTTTTTTAACATATCAGCCGTTCTAGCATCTCTACGTTTTTTAAGAATAAACCTCACACATCTATTTTGAAGCTTTTGTAGCTTATCAATTTCTTTCTCCGCTATTATGAATAATATCGATGGGCAATACACAAAATGTGGTTCAATAATAGATTTATAAATAATTATTTTATATTTTTCTTGTATATATTTCGTAGATCTCTGCACAACACCAAGCTTTTTCGCGACTTTCGCAACTGTGTAGTTTATATGTTCTTCAAATTTAAGTTTCTTATCAATTATAATCCCTAAGTATTTTATGCTATTAAATTTTTGTATGGTTTCATTATTTATTTTTAGCCCACTTAAGTCCTAATCATTAATATTTTTTCTTGTTATGACCATATATTTGTTTTTTTTTATATTAAGCTTTAGCCTATTCGCACATAGCCATGTGTATAAATTGTTGAGATCATTTTGCATTTTTAATACTACAGTAGTAATATCATTATCACTGATCATAAGTAATGCATCATCTGCAAATAGTTTGATATCACAGTGTTGTATCGCATTAACTATATCATTTATATATATTAGGAACAATATTGGTGCTAGGACCGAGCCTTGTGGTAAGCCTATGGGCACTTCCAATACATCAGATATCACTGTTCGCTGTTTCCTATATTTTAAATAACTGCGGAACCAAGCAAGCTCTATGTCCTTAATACCAATTTGTTGAAGTTTCTTGATAAGGATTTCCCTATCTACCGTTTCGAAGGCTCTTTTAAGGTCAATAAAGACAGCAACCACCACCTTCTTATTATTTAGATCACCTTTCCACTCCGATATCACAAAGTTAAAAGCTGTTTCACACGAATGTTTTTTCCTAAAATCCGACTGTTGATTGACAAGTATTTTGTTTGAGTATAGATATTTTACCAATTGATTTTAACATAAACTTCAAGGATTTTAGCGTCACTTGGTATGGTGTTTATGGGTCTAAACTCTTCTGGCTGTATTGTCTTTTTAATTTTTTCAACTGGAATCACCGTTGACATTTTCCACCTTTCTGGTACAATGTCATCTTCCAAACTGCTATTAATTATTTGGTCATAGAAAACCCCTGTATACACTATAGAGTCCTTCAATTGTACTAATATGCTAATTTAATTAAATAAATAGTTTAAAAGCGAAATCCAAAGCTATTAATCTATATATATGTGGCTGCTTACTTTAATTTGTTGTGCATTTATTTAGTAGCAGCATAGAGATGAACCGAAATGCTAGTATTCGCCACAATATTGTCAATATTGTTTATAGTCAGATTTGCTTTTTTTAAACTAAACATTAGTATCCATAGATGTGGATATTCTATAATAGATTTCTTTTTGTATGCCATCTCTCAAAGGCATAATTTTGTGCAATAACTAAACGTAATTAAAATTTACCTCAACTGCTTTATAGTTTAAAAATTCAAGGACACAATAAAAAAATGCAGCAAAGCAAGACTACAATTTTGAACAATAAACAGTATATTATAGATATTTGATAAAGATATTTCTCAACTTCAACACATACCATGTTTCTCAAAGTTATTATTCTAGAATTATTTTTAAGCTATTCGCCAGTTATAGCACTATCAACACAAATAAAATTAAACATTTTTTCAAATAATGCAAATATAAATGTGATTATAGAAAAAATTAATATGGAACGGCGAGTCGACGCACTTGCCATTTTCAATGAACATTATTCAGCCAAATTTTGTGTTTCTGATGAGGAAATCAAAATATTGGGCAAGGAACGAAAACTTTTGTTATTAAAAGCAAATAACAAATGCATAAATAAACATCAATATATAAATTTTGAAATGCTTTTAAAAAGATGTTTATCAAATATTTTTGAACCCGAACTTATGGAATCAATGCTAAATTGCTTAGAGCATCTAAGAAGTATACGAATTATCTTCATATGGAATTTCGACTATACTAATTTAACAGCAAAGCAGCAATACAAATTTAAACAACAACACAGTGAACTTTTCAAATATTGTGCACGAAATCGACTATTGAATGTCATAAGCATTTATAGAGATTATTTAGTGGATGAACAATTCCATACTTACACCTATTTTCCGCAATTTTTTATACAACATAAAACTTTGGATTAAGAGTATTTTCCAGATCGTATAAAAGATTTAAAGGGTTATGCACTTAAAACTTTTCCCAATCAAGTGGCACCATATTCGCTGGTGTGTCGTAATTCCACTGGAAGTTTGCAATTCGGCGGTGTGTCAAATAAAATTTTACAAGAATTTGCTGAACGACATAATGCCACACTTACTTATCCATTACCGATTATACTTGATAAAGCACCTGACCCTAAGTTATGGGGGAAATTTATACTAGATGATACGCTCGATATTCTAAGTGGTTTTGCGCCAATTTTAAGAGATTTTCCAGCCGATATGTCGTTCCCTTTGTTATTAGTGAATATGCAAGTAATGCTACCATTACCACCGATAGTGCCTGAAAATGAAGTATTCTTATATTTGCTTGGAACTGGCTTATACTGTTTTCACACAGACGGCTTATTGAATAGTAAAGGCAGTTTTCTACATTAAGACGCTTATTGAGCTCAATCTTCCCTACAAAATTCGAATCTATTATTATTTTATTAGTAGCTAATCGAATGCCTAATGAAGTCAAAAGCACAATGCAACTCTGTTGGCAGCGTTCCGCTTCCGTTTCCGCTTCTTAGTTTTCAAAGCAAATGTCATTGTCTGCATGGCGGAACGATACAAGGTGGCCGCATCGAACAGCTGATTATAACCTTTCTTATTTGATTTGATACATCAACTACCGGCGCAGTACGATTTTGACATTTGTCCATCGAATTTACAAGTACATGGAATTTTTTTTGTTTGTAGGTATGTCACCATGCTCCCACCTTGTATCGTTCCGCCATGATTGTCTGTCTCATCCTTCACACTAATCGAGCAGTTACTTCTGTGTGAAAGCAAAAAAATTACGATTTCATTAGCAGGTGAAATGAGTTCATTAAGTTTCTGTGTGAAAACAGTATTAGGTCTAATTCTGCTAATATCAATCATCGTTTTCTCTTTGGCGTTGACTTTGAATAGATTATTGGTACGACGACGAAAATTGAAAATTACATTTGTAAATTTAACTCAACTAAGCTTTTGGATTTTCATCAATATCGTACTACGTGGCGTAATTGGACAACCAACTGTCATGCAAGTGTCTGCTTCAACAAAATTTTATAGATGTTTCTTTTATGTTAAACTTTTTATAAGTGGCATCTTCATGAGCACATACCTAAGTGCTTATCTACAATCATACTCAACGAGTTCCATACGTTATCCGCGCATTCAAACTTTCAACGAACTTTCAAAAAGTACCTTAACATTGAAAATAAGTCGTTACGAGAATGATAGACTTCAAATTTATTTAGATAAATCAAGTTATGCAAACTTAAATAAGTCAATTGTGGTCGTGTGATCATTTGATGATATTCAACGTAGTAAAAATTTATTGGATAACCGGTTTGGATACTACGTGAGCAGTTCTCTATGGAAAGTTTTGGTTAAACACCAACTATATTTACAACAACCACTTTTCTATACGACGGATGAAATGACTATTAATAGAGATACTTTAATGGCAATACCCATGCAACCGCATTCGATTTTTCGAACATCACTTAATACTATGATCACATGGATAGATAGTGTAGGTATTATAGATCAATGGCGTAAACAGGCCTATGATGATATGAAAGCTGCAGAAAAATTGAACACATCTACACATTATCGAAATCAAGTAAATGTTGAACAGCAGCCTTTAAATTTAGTGCAAATTTATTGGTTGTGGTGGTTCTATGGTTGCGGCATTGGTTTGTCAATCTTTGTATTTTTTGTTGAGATTTTCTTTTATAATAGAGCAAAAATAAAAAATATGATTATGCAGCGAATTATGCGGAAAAGATTAAACATACCTCGCACAGTAGAATTTTTGTCTAATAAAGACGCACAAAATTAATTATCGGGATTACTACGTTTTTCACAAAACCGCTACAAAATTTTTAATAAATTTATATTCAGTTAAGTGAGAGGGTTATAAGTGTATCAAGGTACTAAAACGACGATTCTTAATTTACTGGAAAATGCCTTCCAAATAAAAAAAAAAAAAGACAGTACTGCTCGATAATTTTGGTCGTCTCTCATTGTTATATGTCTACTTATGCCTTAAGTAAAATAAATATCTATGTATATGCTGTAAAGATGTATGTATTTAACCATTTAATTAAAAAAAAAAAAATTTTTATGAGAATAAATGTAAACAATGAATAGTTTATTGGTATTCAATATTGCGTATATTGATTAGAATGATTTAATTAATAAAGAAAATGTATTTCAATTATAAAATGAATATAAAAATGAACGAACGGGGATGGATGTTAAACTTGCGGCTGTCTGTGTCAACTTTTCTTCAGCTAATGTCTCTCTTCCACGAGTTACTACTGACAGTTGTCTTGGTGATGCCAGCTTGAACCGGTGTTCAGGGTAGCCATCTCACATTCGGTCATCCTGACAACCATCTGCCCCAGATACCTCGGTTTCATCCTCTTGCTCGGTGTCTGTCTCATCTTCGCATTAAATAAAACGCCAAAGTTTGATATTATCTGCGCTTGTAGATGTCTGATTTGGCCCTTGAAATTCGGCGGCTTTTTTCACGTCATATCTTCCATTTGGTTTAACTTTTATGATTTCATAAGGACCAATATACTTATTCGCCAGTTTCTTCCCGGCTACGAACTGCGTGACTTTGATGGCCACTAAATCTGTTACACGATAGCCATGATGTCCTTTGCGTGTTTTATCAAAATTTCTTTTATAACTTTCTTGTGCTTTTAATATGTTTTCTCTAGCTTCCATTCTGATTTTGGTGCGTACTTCTTTTAACCCCATTGCTACCTCCTCTTTTAGAATGTTGAGTATTTCCGTATTCATCTCACTTCGCATTTTCACCCCAAATAAAATTTCAAATGGTGTGAACTTGGTCGAACAGTGAACGTGGGCATTAATTGCTTGCTGCACTTTTGATGTATATTTGTACCATCTCGCAGGCTCAGCCGCTGATAATTTGGCTAAAACGGAAAGGATTACCCTGTTCACCCTTTCTATTTGACCGTTACCCCTGGGTACACCAGCTGTTGTTTCGATATGTTCGATTTTATTTGACTCGCAAAATTCTTTAAATAATCTCGAGGTGAAAGCTCCACCTTTGTCACTTATAATGCGCTGTGGACTACCAAAAATTGCTACCCATGAATTTAAGTGTTTTACAACTTCTGACGCGTCTGCTGTCTTCGTGGGATAGATCCAAATAAATTTCGAAAAAGAATCTACGACAGCAAATATGTACTTGTAACACTTAGCTGTAGCGTCCAACGTTCCCAAGTGGTCAACATGTAACGTGGAAAGTGGCACGTCTCCCTTATCTATGCAGTGTAGCATATCTTCTTGTCGGCCTAGCTTGTGGTTATGCGTTATGCACTTTATGCAGTTTGAAATTATTTGTTTTACTTTCTGTTCCAAATGTGGTATATAGTATTCTTGTCGTATGGAATGCATTGTCTTTTGTACGCCCATATGACCAAACTCGTGCGCGCTTCGAATTATTTCTCTTTCTATGCTCTTCGGTACAGCTAATAAATCAGTACCGTCTACTTGTTTATAAATTAGCTGATTTTTCACTTTATAATCTGCGTATTGCTTATGTTTCAAAATTTCAGTAATCGCTTTCAAATGTTCATCCTTCTGCTGTGCATTTCGCAACTGTGCGTGTAACTCCGTTGTTATAACCATCACAGGGTACCGACTTAGACTGTCTACGTGGCGCATTCGGCTTCCAGCTCGATGCTCTATATTAAAATTAAAATCTTGCAGGTACATCAACCATTGCACCACTTAGCGTGGTACATCTTTCTTGCCTGCCGTCTGTTTGAAAGCTGCACAATCAGTGACCAACTCAAACGTTATACCCAAAAGGTAGTGACGCAACCTTTTTGTCGCTAAATAGGCTGCTTTAACTTCTAAAAAATAACTATGCAGCGCTTCTTCCTGTTTTGTTGTTTTTCTGCTGTAAAAATAAACAGGGTGCCACTCATTGTCCTGCTGCTGTAACAGTGTAGCGCCAAACCCGTGCTTGGATGCATCAATATGTAACTGCGTCTTAGCATTGTACTGAAAAATTCTCAATACAGGCTCCTGTAGTAATGCCGATTTTAACTTTTCAACGGCTTGCAATTCTTCTGTCTCGAATTTGAAAACGGCGTCTTTCTTTAGCAGTTGTGTCAATGGTCTGGCTATGGTCGCATACCCTCGCAAAAACTTGCGGAAATAACCTGTTAGCCCGAGGAAGGCTTGTACTCCCCTTACATTTTTCGGCACAGGGAATTTTTTGACCGCCTTACTTTTTTCATGGCCAGGCCGCACAAAGCCATTCTCTACTTCGTGGCCCAAAAAATTTATTTTCCTTTTTAAAAATTTGCATTTCTTCCAATTAATTTGTAGCCCAAACTTTTGTGCTTGCCCTAACACTTTTCGCATGTTATCAAAACATTGTTCAGCCGATTTAGCGTATACTACAATATCGTCGACGTACATTTCCATTATGTCCTCGTTAATCAACTCTCTAAAAACATAATTAATAAATCTTACAAATACCGCTGGCGAGTTACAAAAACCAAAAGGTGCTTTATTAAACTCAAAAAGTCCTTCTCTGGTTACAAATGCAGTGTATTTGCGACTTTTCTCTTCGACCTCAACGTGGAAAAACCCATTTTTGAGATCCATGACGGTATAGAATTTGGCGGCTTGTAATTTCTCAATACCCTAATCTATTATAGGCACCGGAAATCTATCTTTCAATACCATTGAGTTTAGCTTTCGAAAATCAACGCATAATCTGTACGAATTATCTTTCTTTTTGGCCAACACAACCTTGCTCGCTACATCTGAGACTGATTCTCGTACTATACCTTGTCTTAACCACTCCTCGACCTGATTTTTTACGACCTCATGTTGAGCCACCGACGAGCGACTCGGACTCTCAAAAAATTGTTACCGCTTGGAATGATACTTAGCTTTACTGGACAATGTTGTTTGCTATCTGATGGCTTATAATTTTCGATTAATTGCGTTACTGCTGATTTATATTGTGACTCAACATCGATGTCGAGATCAGTTTCTACTACATTATAAACATTGCCTTGTAATTGTTCTTCATTCATGGCCTCGGCTGCTTTCACAAATTTGTACCCATTTGCATCTAAAATTACTGTGAACTTTTGCAATAAATCGTACCCTAAAATAACATCTACGTTTATTTTCTCATCTGGTACTACCAAAAATGTGTGTAGTATATTTAGACCATCTATCTCGATTTGTGCTTGAAATTTGCCTAATACCGGTGTAGCAATATTTCCCAAACCGTACAGCTTCGCACGACTTATTTGCATTGCGCACCCAGAAAATTTATCTTCATACATGGCTTTGCTCACTAGCGATGCATCAGCCTCGGTATCAACCAGACATGAAATATTATTGTTGTTTACTTTAACAACCTTGTATCTAGTTTGACTTACTACATTAATATTTTTCTTAAAATCTGCGCAATTCTTTGCCATATGCCCAGTACCATTGCACTTAAAACATTTCGTTGGCTCTTTGCAATCAGCACGCTTATGTCGTGCCGAGCCACAATTAAAACAATGTTTTAAAGCATCTGATTTGTTATTCTTCTCTGTTTTGAGTTGTTTATTTTCATGCTGCTTTCCAACTGCACCACTTTTTCCGACCGACTCAATTAACTCATAACATTTAATCAAATCTTTAAATGTTGGCGCACTATAAAGAGGATATTTTAGATCGTCACGCACTTGTAGGCCATCGGCAATATATTTTATTACAGACTCATTATCCACACACCCTAATGCAGCAATTTTTCGCATATTTAATACATATTCATGAAAACTTTCTGATACCTTCTTTCGCCGTTCTCTTAACATTTTATGTACTTCGTTACTGCACAGCTTTATGTCAAATTCTTCGATTAACATCTCGCATAATGCTTCGTAAGTTGATATTGTTGCCGTTTCCAACAACAATTTCGCTGTGCCTTTCATCTTATTGCGAGCGTTCACATATTTTTGTTTTGCAGTCAATTCGTATGCATCTGCATTTGCGTCGAAGTTGTTAATCCATTGTCGCACTGGTATTGACGAGCCATCATATTCTGGTACTATTTTTGCAAAACTGTCAACTGTTACGCCATTTCTGCTGCTTTGCTCAATACTCTGCGTCAGCGCCTTAACCAATTCGCTGAAATCGTTACTACCCTCCTTTGTCATTTCGTTTTTGATGAACGTATATGTTACTGCGTTTGTTGAAATGGAACTCGTTGTTTCTACTACGATGTCTGTTGCTGTAACCTCTGCTTCGTATTTGCCTCTGCTACTAATGTCAACGCTATTAGTTTCACTGGACGTACACACTGCTTCTGTGTTCGTTGATTTGAGAACTGCTGCTATAACCTCAGTTACTTCTTCGTTCTTTTCTCTGCTGTTGCTGCTGAAATTGATTTCACCACTTGTTTCGCTTAAGTGATCTGCTTCTACTGAACTCGTTGCTGTATTTGTATCGACCTCGGCTTCTGGTCGCTGATTTGTACTGCTGTCTTTTTCGGCTGTTCTGCTTTCGTTTTGCTGCTTCGACTCCACTATTTTTAATGAACGCAACAACATTCCACTCAAACACGTTCAAATGGTTGAGCCCCCATGTAAACAATGAATAGTTTATTGGTATTCAATATTGCGTATATTGATTAGAATGATTTAATTAATAAAGAAAATGTATTTCAATTATAAAAGGAATATAAAAATGAACGAACGGAGGTGGATGTTAAACTTGCGGCTGTCTGTGTCAACTTTTCTTCAGCTAATGTCTCTCTTCCACGAGTTACTACTGACAGTTGTCTTGGTGATGCCAGCTTGAACCGGTGTTCAGGGTAGCCATCTCACATAAATGTGCAAACAAAAATTGTGTGCTTGTTAATAAATCAATAAATTGCCGTCTGTTTCACTTGCTCCTCTAAGGCCCGGGTTTGCAACTCAGTTGGTAAGTTAAACTATGCTTAAACCTATTCCGCAGTTTTTCGGTCTACCTTAACTGAAGCTTAAGCTGAGTTTAAGCGGCCAATTTGGCAAGTTTAATTCCCAAGTGAAATTATAACAGGAAAAAGCAAAAAACTAAAATTTTTGAAAATGGGTGTAGCACAGCCCCTTTTTGGTTAAGTAATATCAGAGAATTTAAACACAATGAGAAGGCGTTTTTGCTAGATTCCAACTTTTTGCATGTGAACACGTTTTGAACTTCACCACACACAATCCAATTTCAATGTTAACCAGTTAACAGCAGAAAATTCTCTGTCAACAGTTTCAGCTGGTGTATAAATTCTCTGGATTTTCTCTTAATATGATTTCTTTGTGGGAATATAGGTATTTAGTGTTACAGAGAATCAGTAGTAAGCTCTTAAATAAAACGCGCAAGTGAATGTACAAAAGGTTTAATTCAAACTGATAACTTCAATATGTACAAAGTAATGAATGTTGCGTACCACAGCTACTGTGGTGTAAAACTCAAATTGACATTTTATATGCAATGTTGCCACACAGGACAAATATTAATCTTATTATTTGAACACTTCTTCTTAAGGTTAAATATTTGTTTCAAAAAACTAACTTTAATTTATTTTAACCCAAGCAAATTTACAAAATGACAATGTTTTTTCTTGTTCAAACATTTGGTTAAAATATCGGCAACATTTTCATTGGTAGAAATATACTTTAAATCAATTTCATTATTTTCTACTTTTTCACGAATGAAATGGTACTTAATATCTATGTGTTTGGTCCGTTTATGATGAACTGGATTACGTGCTATATGCTGCGCACTGACATTGTCACCATAGAGAACCATTGGAGCTGTATTCGACCAACCTATTTCATTTAATAATCTTTGGATGAAAACCGCTTCCTTCGTTGCTGTTGCTAAAGCCACATACTCGGCTTCAGTGCTGCTTAAAGCTGTCACATTTTGTTTTGTTGAAGCCCATGAAAATGCACTGCTTCCCAAATAGAACGCATAACCCGAATATGACTTTCTGTCGTATGGATCGTTAGCCCAATCTGCGTCAGCGAACCCTTTCACATATTCACCAGTCTTACGATATACAATACTTAAATTCATTGTAGCCGAAAGATAACGCAATACGTGTTTAGCCGCTGTTTCGTGTTCTTTATGTGGATCAGTATTACGCCTAGAAAGCTTACTAACAGCGTGTAAAATATCTGGGCGACTCAAGACTGCTAAATACATCAGAGAACCTATTAAAGATTGGTATTCAGTGACATTTACCTTAACACATTTCTCGTCTCTGCATCCAACTTGAAAACCTGGATCAAGTGGTGTTGCAACTTCTCTACACTCCTGCATTCCATATGTTTCAAGCACAGATTTAATATACTTCTTCTGATTTAGAGAAATTGTACCTATTTCCCCTTGTCGCTGAATTTCTAAGCCAAGAAAATACCTTACAGCACCGCCATCATGCATTTGAAATTTCGACGCTATCTTCATTTTAATTGCTGATATTTCGATCTCACTGGAACAAACTATAAGTAAATCATCCACGTAGACTGCTATGTAACAAAACTGCTGTTTGTCTTTTCTCACATATAAACACGGTTCATATTTGCATTTTTTGAAGCCAATGTCGTTTAAAACTGCATCCAAAGTACTATTCCATACACGGCCGGACTGCTTTAATCCATAAATCGCTTTCTGAAGTTTCAAAACTTTGTTAGGATACTCTTTGCTAATGAAACCCTTTGGTTGTTTCATATAAACATTTTCGTATAGCTTTCCATTTAAATACGCATTAGATATGTCCACCTGGTGCATAAACATCTGTTTTTCCGCAGCTATCGCAAAAAGCATGCGTATAGTTTCATACCGAATTACTGGAGAGAATGTCTCCCAGTAACTGACTCCCAGTTGTTGCCCACAACCTTTAGCAACTAACCTTGATTTGAATCTCTCGATCTCACCATGCTCGTCTCTTTTTATTCGAAAAACCCATTTCGACCCTATGACTTTTTGCCCCTTTGGCAAATCAACCATATTCCACGTATTGTTTGCTATAAGCGCGTCGTACTCTGATTGCATGGAACTTCGCCATTCATCAGCATATTGACCATTTAATGCTTCTTCAGGAGTTTCTGGTGTCTCGCTGTCTTCTAAACCATTTATGTTATTAAGTGTTTGATACTGTTTCCTTGGCCTGCCTCGTTGACCTGTATAAACATATGCTGGTCGTCCAGGTCCGCGTTTTTGTATATCATGTTTTTGTATTTCTTGTTCATCACTTTCAGCTTCGTCAGGAGTTGCATACTCTTCCTCTCCGCCGGAGTCACTTTTTATTACATGCTCGACTACTTCATCTGCTAATTGTTCATTTTCTTTAATTTCAGTAGATTCCAGACGTATAATGTTTGTCGCAAAATCATCATTTATATCTGACATAACACTTTCTGACGTAGTACTCTTACAAAAATCGCCTTCTACAAATTTAACATCACGCCGCTCTATAATAGCACGTTTTTGCCTGTCATATAAGCGATATGCTTTTGCTGTTTTTGAATATCCGACAAATATATACTCATGACCTTTTGCTTCAAATTTCTTCTTACTTGTTTTATTAACTGCATATGCTCTTGACCCGAAAATACGGAGATGTTTCACTGAAGGTTTGCGCTTTTTCCATATTTCAAATGGAGTAACTTGATTTAGTATTTGAGTAGGACATCTATTGCGCAAATACACTGCAGTTTGTACTGCTTCAGCCCACAAAAACTATTCAAGGTTCGCATGAATCAATAAACTTTTCGCCATTTCAATTATGGTTCTATTTGCTCGCTCCGCTACACCGTTTTGTTGAGGTGTATACGGTACAGTCAATTCTCTTTTTATGCCACATTTTTTTAAATAATTTTCAAAATCACCATTAACATATTCTGTGCCGTTATCGCTTCGCACAGTCTTAATTTTACAGTCCATTTGACATTCAACATAGCTTTTAAATTCTTTGAATTTTTCAAAAACTTCATTTTTCGCCCACACAAAATATACAAATATTTTTCGAGAAAAATCGTCTATGAATGTGACAAAATAGCGATTGCCACCCAATGATTTTATATTCATAGGCTCACACACATCTGTGTGTATGAGTTCAAGCACTTTCTTTGTTGAACGTTCAACTTTTCGAGTAAATGGCAATGTACAAATTTTCGCTTTATTGCATGTATCGCAATTTACCTGCCTCGGCATATTTTTTAAATTTATACCACAAACCAGACCTTTCTCACAAAGTTCTTTTAGGCTTTGAAAATTCAAATGTCCATACCTATTATGCCACATCGTTGTCATTGAATCAACACTTAACATACTTACACTAGCTATTTTGTTTTCAGTGTACAAATACAAGTTATTTGTTTGTTTTGCTTGCAATACTATTGCATTCTTTTTATCTCTCACTGTGGCCAATTGTTTTTCAAACGTCGTGAAATTACCAAATTCTGCTGCTTTACTCACAGATAAAAAATTCATACGCAACGATGGCACATACAAAACATTTTGAAGGGTTATTTTTTTATTACTATTTTGTAACACTACAGTACCTATACCGGGCGAATCAACAAATTTATCTGCTGCCAACATTACTTTAATTTCATTGGCAATAAAAGAAACAAACGCACTTCTATCACAACACATATGTGACGTAGCACCACTGTCTATGCACCAAATATTTTTCTTTTGCATATAATCGCTACTACAATACATCAAACAATTTGACGTTTCTAGCGCTTCTTCTTTTGTTTGAATGTTCTTTCTTTTATTTCGGCAATCATTAGCCCGATGACCTGTTTGTTGACAAACGAAGCATTTCCCTTTAAATTGAGATTTCTTCGGTTTCTTTGTCGCCTTTGAATTCACCTCACTTTGCTTATCGTTGTTTGTGTTATCCGTGTTTGTATGCTTTGGTGCAATGCTTGTATTTTTAGTTTTATTTGCACATACATATACTGCTTGCATGCCCTCTCGTTCGTCTCGCTCTTGTCTTCTTACACCTTCTTCTAGAATTTTCGACTTAATGGCATCGAACGTCGGCAAACTGTCGCGTGTCTCAACAGCAACAACAAAGTTTTCCCACGAATTGGGAAGACTTGACAACAACATAATAACTTTTAATTCGTCGTTTACATGTATGTCTAGCTCTGCAAGCTTGTCGATCGTCTCAACAAATGAGTGTACATACTTTGATACATTATCATCTTGATGCATGTTTAAACGTAATAGTTTCTGGTACAGCTGAACTTTTCTAACAGGACCGACTGGCATATGAATTTGGCGTAACTTTTGCCATGCTTCTGCTGCAGTTTTGCATGCTTTGATATGCATTAACTGCGTAGGTTTTACATTTAAAAATATGCATGCCAGCGCCTTCTGGTCTGTTACTTTCCACTTTTGCTCCAATTCACCAGTTGCTCCTTCCGGCAATTTGTCGCAAACAGCGCTCCATAAGTCCGTTGTAATTAGCACACTACGCACCGATACCGACCACACGTCGTAATTGTCTTCTGCAAGTTTTTCTATTTGCAGTGCGAGACTCATTTTTTCGCAAATTAAAAAACCGGTATTTCGCGTCACAAACTTATTCAAAAATTTATTTTATATATCTTGTATTTAAAAGCCCCTTTTACGTTCTTCTGGGCCCATAACCATTGTTACAGAGAATCAGTAGTAAGCTCTTAAATAAAACGCGCAAGTGAATGTACAAAAGGTTTAATTCAAACTGATAACTTCAATATGTACAAAGTAATGAATGTTGCGTACCACAGCTACTGTGGTGTAAAACTCAAATTGACATTTTATATGCAATGTTGCCACACAGGACAAATATTAATCTTATTATTTGAACATTTAGTAAGATTAATTAAATTTAAATTTTATTACTTGCAGCAATATATTTCCTTGTTTTATAATTTAATATGAATTTGAATTTAATTAATATAATTTAGAAATTTTAAAAAAGGTAAAATAAGCTTAATTTCAATGGTAAATGGAGGGTTGAAAATGGCCTTGTGGCGTGCAAATTCGTATATACGATCAAAGTAGCAGATAAGACAACATCAAAGTCATAGTAAGTTTGGCGCACCTGTTAGGCACTCGTTTAAGGCTACAGGTGTTTCAGGTTCGAACCTCAATAAAGCTGGTTTTCTATTTTTTTTTTTATTGATGGAAAATCCCGAAAAGTCGATGTCATTTTGCTTATTATATTTGTTAATTATATCATTTTTTCTATAATTTGAAATAATATTTCAAGTATACAGTTTTATAGCTCTTTTAATTCTACCCTTACAAAGTGCAAATGTCAAGTTCATAGAAAATTCCGCCGATTTTTGGCAATTTTTTCCGTTTTTGACTATTTTGCGTTTCAAATCTTTGATTACCTTATTCTGACCTGATCAACTGACCATGTATAATTACAAATACATTGCTAGAGTTGCGCTTTTTCGTTCATTTCAGAGATTCGGTTCTTTCGTTCTTTTTGTTCATCTGTTCCTTTTTTTTCAAGCAAATTTGTTCACTGCCGCTCAGACCGACGAAAAAAGTCAACAAGTATAGAGGGGGGTGTGTATGCAGCCATGCTTTGTGTAGGTATATTTAAATGTGTTATGAATAAATAAGTTAATATATATACATATGTATAATTAACTTCAAAAAAAGTTACAAATTTCGGAAGATCGAGGAATTTGAAAGAGTACAGGCACAAATTGTAAATATGAACATAAATGTAATAATTAGTTTCTTACAAAAGATGTTTTTCATAAATATATACACACATATCGCATAAGTGGCATCATCGACATTCGTCCTCACTGTGAATTTCTACGTATTTATGTATGAATTTACAATGTTCGTGAACGAGAAGAGAGAAAGAATAACATTAGGTAAAACGAACTAAAAGAACAAATAGAACCGAAATCGAAGATATAGTTCACTTGTTCAGTTGAGAGACCCGGTCAATTGAACAATTTCAGAACGAAACGACCCAACTTGCTTGCAAGTGCGAACGACCTCAAAAATATTTCGCTTTTGTTATTTTGTTTGTTGGTCAGGTGAAGGCGGCGAAGAAAAAGAAGATTTTTTTCTTCTCATTCGAAACTTCGAAATATCAGAACAGAAATGGAAGTATGAAGTTTTGTATGGTATAGCCTCATGCGTAAAAGGAATAGCATATGTGCGTACGAAAGCCAAAAAACTATTTTCATACATTTCACACACGCGCCAATTTTTATGAGCGCCTGGTAATATAAAAATGTTTCTTGCCCAATGATTCTTCTTTTTACACTTTGAAGACAAGGCAAGATGGATTTTTACAATGTCTTTGAAAAAAATAATTTTTTAAGTTTGCTTTTGGACAATGTGTAGTAGGCGGGAAAGGAAGTTTTCTCTTAGGTGTAGTAGTTTTGGGCTATATGTACGAGGCCAGACAGAAACTTTGAATGTGTTAGTAAGCGGAATCAAGTAGAAATAAAAATTTTGTCTGACTTCGATTTTTGTTCTTCCTCTTATGTTTGTGATTTTGTTGTTGAGACGTAGGCGGGAATGTAAGATTTCCTCGCCAAAATCTAAGTTTGTGTTAGTTTTGGCCTATATGTACGAGGCCGGATGAAATGTTTGAATGTGTTGGTAATAGAATCGACACAAAATCAAAATTTAAGATTTTGTCTCTGGTTTGACTTTTGTGCTTGCGGATGAAGCGAAGGCGGGTATGGAAGTTAGGAAAAATGTTTGCATATTTTTAGCGACATTTGCTATTTTGTATGGTCGCCTATTACCATGCCAGCTTTCAATGGTCTAGAAATGCCCTTTTTAGCTTTGAGAACAATTTCTAACAATTGAAAGTAATTCAACAATTGTTTGAATTTGGCTTTTAATTTTGTCAAATGGTTTAAGCACATTTTTATATATTCTTGCAAAAAATTTTGCTTTGATATTGCATTGTAAGAAAACGCGCTTATCGGCAAAATTTTGCTATTTTGGCGCAAAATCAGAATTTTTATAATTTCAGCTAAAAAAAAAAGAAGGATTTTTACTGGAGCGGACTTCGAACCCACGAAATCGTACAAAAATGTAGTTGTCCACACAGCTGTGCCACAATAGCTTGTGAAGTTTAATAGCCTAACAGGCAGTTATAAGCATGAGTTTCAATCTAGTGAGTGATGAGTGAATGCGTGGAACATATATATAATTTCTAACTTGGAAACATATTTATATGTTGCACAAAGGAGATAGCCCTATTATCCTCTATGAATCGTATAGTACTTTTTACTGCGCAGCATTCATTAGAGATGCGAAATGAATGGGCGAAATCGGTTGAAGCCACACTCAGTTTTCATACACAGTCGAACGTCTGTCCTTCCTCTTGGCCGTTAATACGATAACTTGAGCAAAAATCGATATATCTTTAATGTACTCAGTTCACGTGCTTACTTGAACTCACTTTATCTTGGTATTAATAATGGGAGAAATCTGAATATGACTACGCACACTTTTTCGATATCGAAAATTTGGAAAAATTAAAAAACTGCCATAATTCTATACCAAATACAAAAAAAAGGATACAAAATGGTGATTGAATTGGTTTTTTGACGCAAAATATAACTTTGGGAAAAACTTTGTACAACAGGTGTGACACCTGCCATATTAAGTAGAATAAAATGAACAAGTTCTGCAGGGCGAAATCAAAACCCTTGGAATCCTGGTAGGAATACTGTTCATGCTATTATATATATAAATAAATTAGCGATACCCGACAGATGACGTTCTGGGTCACCCTGGTTCACATATTGGTCGATATCTCGAAAACGCCTTCACATATACAACTAAGGGCCACTCCCT